>NW_027125256.1:300000-389000 GCF_033026475.1 Channa argus | reverse complement strand
AATGGCCCCAAATGCAGTAGATATAGTGAGTAGAAGGGAAATTTTTAAAAGTGCAAAGAAAAAGATGTGAAACACGTAGAAACTAGAATGCCATGCTGATATGAAACTGGCATTGTACCCCAGATTGGACTCGAACCCTTTGGGTAACACAATAATGACAATAAAAGCAGTTAGTATAGTAAGATGGAGGAAAGCATTTGAAAGAGCAGAGAAAAGAATGTGAAATATACAAAAATTGCATTCCCAAGCTGATATGCATCTGGAATATTACAGTAGGTGAATATGTACTTTCTGTATCTGGTTCACGTTACTAAAAGGTTGTAAAGGTCCTAAGTCAGCTTACAAAACACAGTTAGCAGAGGATAGTTTCGAACCATCGACCTTTGGGTTATGGGCCCAGCACGCTTCCGCTGAGCCACTCTGCTGTCAACCACCCCAGATGGGACTCGAACCCTTTGGGTAACACAATAATGACAATAAAAGCAGTTAGTATAGTAAGATGGAGGAAAGCATTTGAAAGAGCAGAGAAAAGAATGTGAAATATACAAAAATTGCATTCCCAAGCTCATATGCATCTGGAATTGTACAGTAGGTGAATATGTACTTTCTGTATCTGGTTCACTTTACTAAAAGGTTGTAAAGGCCCTAAGTCAGCTTACAAAACACAGTTAGCAGAGGATGGTTTCGATCCATCGACCTCTGGGTTATGGGCCCAGCACGCTTCCGCTGCGCCACTCTGCTTTGAACCACACCAGATTGGACTCGAACCCTTTGGGTAATACAACTGCTCATACTGAACCAAAACCCAAAACTTTTAAATGTGGATTATTAAACATCAGATCTCTCTCTTCTAAATCTTTGTTAGTAAATGACTTGATAAATGATCATCAAATTGGTTTATTTTGTCTCACTGAAACGTGGTTGCAGCAGGAAGAATATGTCAGTTTAAATGAGTCAACCCCCCAAAGTCATATTAATTATCATGTTCCTAGATGCACAGGCCGAGGTGGAGGAGTAGCAGCAATATTTCACTCTAGCTTATCAATAATTCCTAGACCTAAACATAGTTATACCTCATTTGAGAGTCTTACTCTTAGCCTTTCACACCCAAACTGGAAAACTCAAAAACCACTATTATTTGTTATCGTGTACCGTCCTCCAGTCCCTTATTCAGAGTTTTTGATTGAATTTTCTGATTTTCTATCTGATTTAGTGCTTAGTACAGATAAAGTCATTATAGTGGGTGACTTTAACATTCATGTAGATGCTGACAGTAACTGTCTGAGCACTGCGTTTAATTCATTATTAGATTCAATTGGTTTTTCCCAAAATGTAAATAAACCCACTCATTGTTTTAGTCACACGTTAGACCTTGTCCTTACATATGGCATTGAAACTGATAATTTAATAGTATTTCCTCATAATTCTCTTCTGTCTGACCATTTTCTAATAACATTTGAATTTACAATAACGGACTATACAGCAGTTAGGAAAAAATTCCACTACAGCAGATGTTTATCTGAAAATGCTGTGAATACATTTAAAGAAATTATTTCTTCATCTTTTTCACCACCATGTGTCAATACTATGGTGAGTAGCCATCTTACTCCTGTGCAAATTGATTATTTAGTTGACGATTGTGCCGCCTCACTGCGTAGGATACTAGATACAGTTGCCCCTTTGAAATAGAAGGCAGTGAATCAGAGGAGCCGACCTCCATGGTACAATTCACAAATGCACAGCTTAAAGCAGGCAACACGAAAGCTAGAGAGGAAGTGGCGTTCCACTAATTTAGAAGAATCCCGGTTAGCCTGGAAAAACAGTTTAAAAACATACAAAAAAGCTCTCCGTGATGCCAGAACAGCATATTATTCCGCATTAATAGAGGAAAACAAGAACAACCCCCGGTTTCTGTTCAGCACTGTAGCCAGGCTGACTAAGAGCCATAGTTCTGTTGAGCCTAGTATTCCCTTAACTTTGAGCAGCAATGACTTTGTGACTTTCTTTACTAGTAAAATTGTAGCCATTAGGGAAAAGATTCACCAGATCCTCCCTACAAATATTACGGCTAGATCTTCATGTACAACAGCTATAGAATGCTCAATAAGGCCCCAATCCATCTTAGACTGCTTTTCACCCATAGATCTCACTGAGCTAAGTTCAACTACCGCCTCCTCAAAACTAACAACATGTCTTTTAGACCCTGTTCCAACCAAATTGCTTAAAGATGTTCTACCTTTAATAGACACTTTCATATTAGATTTGATTAACCTATCTTTAGAAACTGGCTATGTACCAAAGGCCTATAAAGTTGCTGTAATCAAACCATTACTTAAAAAACCTTGTCTTGATCCAGGGGATTTAGCCAACTATAGACCAATATCAAATCTCCCGTTTATTTCTAAAATCCTTGAAAAAGTAGTTGCAAAACAATTATGTGATCACCTTTACAGGAATAATTTGTATGAAGACTTTCAGTCAGGATTTAGAGCTCATCACAGTACAGAAACAGCACTGGTAAAAGTCTCCAATGATCTTCTCCTGGCTTCAGATAATGGACTTGTGTCTGTACTCGTCTTACTAGACCTTAGTGCCGCATTTGACACCATTGACCACAACATTTTATTACAGAGACTAGAACATGGATTTGGGATTAAAGGAACCACATTACATTGGTTTAAATCTTATCTGTCAGACAGATTCCAACTTGTTCATGTTAATGATGACTCTTCTTTATGCACCAAAGTCAGCTATGGAGTTCCACAGGGCTCTGTGTTAGGACCAATACTTTTTAATCTCTACATGTCACCTTTAGGCAAAATCATTAGGAAACATTCCATAAACTTCCACTGATATGCAGATGATACCCAGCTCTATTTATCTGTGAAACCAGAAGATACTAACCAATTAGTCAAATTTGAAGCATGTCTAAAAGACATAAAGAACTGGATGTCCTACAATTTCCTACTTCTAAATTCAGACAAAACTGAAATCATCCTCTTTGGGCCTAAAAACATGAGAAATATGCTGTCTAACAATATAGTTACTCTAGATGACATAACTTTGGCCTCTAGTACTACGGTGAGGAACCTAGGAGTTATCTTTGACCAAGATTTGGCGTTTACGTCACATAAAAGACAAATGTCTAGAACAGACTTCTTCCACCTACGGAACATTGCTAAAATTAGAAGCATCCTGTCTCAAAGTGATGCCGAAAAACTTGTCCATGCATTTGTTACTTCTAGGTTGGACTACTGTAATTCCCTACTTCTGGGGTGTCCTAATAACTCTCTAAAAAGCCTTCAATTAATCCAAAATGCTGCAGCAAGAGTGCTGACTGGATTAGGAAAGAGAGATCATATTTCACCTTCACTAGCTTCTCTTCATTGGCTTCCCATAAAATCTAGAATAGAGTTCAAAACCCTCCTCCTTACATACAAAGCTCTTAATGGTCAAGCTCCATCATATTTAATAGATCTCATAGTCCTGTATCGCCCAATTAGACCACTTCGATCCCAAAATACTGGCCTACTTGTGGTTCCCAGAGTTTGCAAAAGTAGAATGGGAGGCAGAGCCTTTAGCTATCAAGCTCCTCTCCTGTGGAACCAGCTTCCAATCCAAATTCGGGGAGCAGACACCCTCTCTACTTTTAAGACTAGGCTTAAAACTTTCCTTTTTGATGAAGCTTATAGTTAAAAATCCTCACTCAACGCCAGTGCCTTATCCATTAGGCCACTGGGGCATCTCAAACACCTTTACTCATCAGTTCTTCCACCAAACAGTTGCTTCCTAGACAGAGCATAATGTGAGACATGCCATGTTGGCTTTGGGTAACACAATAATGGCCCCAAATGCAGTAGATATAGTGAGTAGAAGGGAAATTTTTAAAAGTGCAAAGAAAAAGATGTGAAACACGTAGAAACTAGATTGCCATGCTGATATGAAACTGGCATTGTACCCCAGATTGGACTCGAACCCTTTGGGTAGCACAATAATGACAATAAAAGCAGTTAGTATAGTAAGATGGAGGAAAGCATTTGAAAGAGCAGAGAAAAGAATGTGAAATATACAATAATTGCATTCCCAAGCGGATATGCATCTGGAATTGTACAGTAGGTGAATATGTACTTTCTGTATCTGGTTCACTTTACTAAGAGGTTGTAAAGGCCCTAAGTCAGCTTACAAAACACAGTTAGCAGAGGATGGTTTCGATCCATCGACCTCTGGGTTTTGGGCCCAGCACGCTTCCGCTGCGCCACTCTGCTTTCAACCACACCAGATTGGAGTCGAACCCTTTGGGTAACACAATAATGACAATAAAAGCAGTTAGTATAGTAAGATGGAGGAAAGCATTTGAAAGAGCAGAGAAAAGAATGTGAAATATACAAAAATTGCATTCCCAAGCTGATATGCATCTGGAATTGTACAGTAGGCGAATATGTATTTTCTGTATCTGGTTCACTTTACTAAAAGGTTGTAAAGGCCCTAAGTCAGCTTACAAAGCACAGTTAGCAGAGGATGGTTTCGATCCATCGACCTCTGGGTTATGGGCCCAGCACGCTTCCGCTGCGCCACTCTGCTTTCAACCACGCCAGATTGGACTCGAACCCTTTGGGTAACACAATAATGACAATAAAAGCAGTTAGTATAGTAAGATGGAGGAAAGCATTTGAAAGAGCAGAGAAAAGAATGTGAAATATACAAAAATTGCATTCCCAAGCTGATATGCATCTGGAATATTACAGTAGGTGAATATGTACTTTCTGTATCTGGATCACTTTACTTAAAGGTTGTAAAGGCCCTAAGTCAGCTTACAAAACACAGTTAGCAAAGGATGGTTTCAATCTATTGACCTCTGGGTTATGGGCCCAGCACGCTTCTGCTGCGCCACTCTGCTGTCAACCACCCCAGATGGGACTCGAACCCACAATCCCTGGCTTAGGAGGCCAGTGCATTATCCATTAGGCCACTGGGGCATCACAAACACCTTTACTCCTCAGTTCTTCCAACTAACAGTTGCTTCCTATATAGAGCATAATGTGAGACATGCCATGTTGGCTTTGGGTAACACAGTAATGGCCCCAAATGCAGTAGATATAGTGAGTAGAAGGGAAAAGATGTGAAATACGTAGAAACTAGATTGCCATGCTGAGATGAAACTGGCATTGTACACCAGATTAGACTCGAACCCTTTGGGTAACACAATAATGACAATAAAAGCAGTTAGTATAGTAAGATGGACGAAAGCATTTGAAAGAGCAGAGAAAGGAATTTGAAATATACAAAAATTGCATTCCCAAGCTGATATGCATCTGGAATTGTACAGTAGATGAATATGTACTGTCTGTATCTGGTTCATTTTACTAAGACATTGTAAAGGCTCTAAATCACTTTACAAAACACAGTTAGCAGAGGATGGATTCGATCCATCGACCTCTGGGTTATGGGCCCAGCACACTTCTGCTGCGCCACTCTGCTTTCAACCAAACCAGATTGGACTCGAACCCTTTGGGTAACACAATAATGACAATAAAAGCAGTTAGTATAGTAAGATTGAGGAAAGCATTTGAAAGAGCAGAGAAAAGAATGTGAAATATACAAAAATTGCATTCCCAAGCTGATATGCATCTGGAATTGTACAGTAGGTGAATATGTACATTCTGTATCTGGTTCACTTTACTAAAAAGTTGCAAAGGCCCTAAGTCAGCTTACAAAACACAGTTAGCAGAGGATGGTTTCGATCCATCGACCTCTGGGTTATGGGCCCAGCACGCTTCCGCTGCGCCACTCTGCTGTCAACCACCCCAGATGGGACTTGAACCCACAATCCCTGGCTTAGGAGGCCAGTGCCTTATCCATTAGGCCACTGGGGCCTCTCAAACACCTTTACTCATCAGTTCTTCCACCAAACAGTTGCTTCCTAGACAGAGCATAATGTGAGACATGCCATGTTGGCTTTGGGTAACACAATAATGGCCCCAAATGCAGTAGATATAGTGAGTAGAAGGGAAATTTTTAAAAGTGCAAAGAAAAAGATGTGAAACACGTAGAAACTAGATTGCCATGCTGATATGAAACTGGCATTGTACCCCAGATTGGACTCGAACCCTTTGGGTAACACAATAATGACAATAAAAGCAGTTAGTATAGTAAGATGGAGGAAAGCATTTGAAAGAGCAGAGAAAAGAATGTGAAATATACAATAATTGCATTCCCAAGCTGATATGCATCTGGAATTGTATAGTAGGTGAATATGTACTTTCTGTATCTGGTTCACTTTACTAAGAGGTTGTAAAGGCCCTAAGTCAGCTTACAAAACGCAGTTAGCAGAGGATGGTTTCGATCCATCGACCTCTGGGTTATGGGCCCAGCACGCTTCCGCTGCGCCACTCTGCTGTCAACCACCCCAGATGGGACTTGAACCGACAATCCCTGGCTTAGGAGGCCAGTGCCTTATCCGTTAGGCCACTGGGGCCTCTCAAACACCTTTACTCATCAGTTCTTCCACCAAACAGTTGCTTCCTAGACAGAGCATAATGTGAGACATGCCATGTTGGCTTTGGGTAACACAATAATGGCCCCAAATGCAGTAGATATAGTGAGTAGAAGGGAAATTTTTAAAAGTGCAAAGAAAAAGATGTGAAACACGTAGAAACTAGATTGCCATGCTGATATGAAACTGGCATTGTACCCCAGATTGGACTCGAACCCTTTGGGTAGCACAATAATGACAATAAAAGCAGTTAGTATAGTAAGATGGAGGAAAGCATTTGAAAGAGCAGAGAAAAGAATGTGAAATATACAATAATTGCATTCCCAAGCTGATATGCATCTGGAATTGTATAGTAGGTGAATATGTACTTTCTGTATCTGGTTCACTTTACTAAGAGGTTGTAAAGGCCCTAAGTCAGCTTACAAAACACAGTTAGCAGAGGATGGTTCCGATCCATCGACCTCTGGGTTATGGGCCCAGCACGCTTCCGCTGCGCCACTCTGCTGTCAACCACCCCAGATGGGACTTGAACCCACAATCCCTGGCTTAGGAGGCCAGTGCCTTATCCATTAGGCCACTGGGGCATCTCAATCACCTTTACTCATCAGTTCTTCCACCAAACAGTTGCTTCCTATACAGAGCATAATGTGAGACATGCCATGTTGGCTTTGGGTAACACAATAATGGCCCCATATGCAGTAGATATAGTGAGTTCAATTCAATTCAACTTTATTTATATAGTGCCAATTCACAACAAAGTCATCTCAGGGCACTTTACAGAATAAAGTCAAGATTATAAAGATATATAAAGAGAACCCAACAATTCCCCCTGGAGCAAGCCATAGGCAACAGTGGAGAGGAAAAACTCCCTTTAACGGAAGAAACCTCCAGCAGAACCAGGCTCAGGGTGGACGGCCATTTGCCTCGACCGGTTGGGGTGAGTGGAAAGGGGAGAGGGAAAAGAACAGAGCAACAAAAAGCAACAACAAAACATTGGGCAGATTGGTAGGACCAGTAGCTTCACGCTGGAAGACACACAGCTTCAAAGCCGGGGGACACCTGCAGAAAGGGACAGAGAGAAGGGGACAGAGGATGACAAAGACAACTACGGGAGAGAACACACAGAGTTAATGACATACAGTGGTGACAATTGCGGGATGAGAGGAGAGGAGAGATGGTCAAGAGGAGGAAAGGAGCTCAGTGCATTGGGGGGTGGGTCCCCCAGCAGTCTAAGCCTATGGCAGCATAACTATAAATAACTATATGCTTTATTAAAAAGGAAGGTTTTAAGCCTAGACTTAAAAGTAGAGAGGCTGTCTGCTTCCCGAATCTGAACTGGGAGCTGGTTTCACAAGAGAGGAGCTTGATAGCTAAAGGCTCTACCTCCCATTCTACTTTTGGAAATTCTGGGAACCACAAGTAGGCCTGCATTCTGAGAGCAAAGTGGTCTACTGGGATGATATGGTGCTATGAGGTCTTCTAAATATGATGGAGCCTGACCATTCAGAGCTTTATATGTAAGAAGCAGGGTTTCAAATTCTATTCTACATTTAATTGGAAGCCAATGGAGAGAAGCTAGTGAAGGTGAAATATGATCTCTCTTGCTAGTTCCAGTCAGCACTCTTGCTGCAGCATTTTGGATTAATTGCAGGCTCTTTAGGGAGTTACTGGGGCATCCTGAAAGTAGGGAATTACAGTAGTCAAACCTAGAGGTAACAAATGCATGGACCAGTTTTTCGGCATCACTTTGAGACAGGATGCTCCTAATTTTGGCAATGTTCCGTAGGTGGAAGAAGGCTGTTCTAGAGATTTGTTTTATATGTGAGTTAAAGGACAGATCCTGATCAAACATAACTCCAAGGTTCCTTGCAGTAGTACTGGAGGCCAGGCTTATGCCATCTAGTGTAACAATATGGTTGGACATCATATCTCTGAGATTTTTGGGCCCAAATACTATGAATTCAGTTTTGTCTGAGTTTAAAAGTAAAAAATTGTGGGACATCCAGGCCTTTATGTCTTGTAGGCATGCTTGAAGCTTTATTAACTGATTATTTTCATCTGGTTCCATATATAAATATAGCTGGGTATCATCAGCATAACAGTGGAAGGGATATTTTTAAAAGTGCAAAGAAAAAGATGTGAAACACGTAGAAACTAGATTGCCATGCTGATATGAAACTGGCATTGTACCCCAGATTGGACTCGAACCCTTTGGGTAACACAATAATGACAATAAAAGCAGTTAGTATAGTAAGATGGAGGAAAGCGTTTGAAAGAGCAGAGAAAAGACTGTGAAATATACAAAAATTGCATTCCCAAGCTCATATGCATCTGGAATTGTATAGTAGATGAATATGTACTGTCTGTATCTGGTTCATTTTACTAAGACATTGTAAAGGCCCTAAATCACCTTACAAAACACAGTTAGCAGAGGATGGTTTCGATTCATCGACCTCTGGGTTATGGGCCCAGCACGCTTCCGCTGCGCCACTCTGCTTTCAACCACTCTGCTTTCAACCACTCTGCTTTCAACCACTCTGCTTTCAACCACTCTGCTTTCAACCACTCTGCTTTCAACCACTCTGCTTTCAACCACGCCAGATGGGACTCGAACCCTTTGGGTAACACAAAAATGACAATAAAAGCAGTTAGTATAGTAAGATGGAGGAAAGCATTTGAAAGAGCAGAGAAAAGAATGTGAAATATACAAAAATTGTATTCCCAAGCTGATATGCATCTGGATTTGTATAGTAGGTGAATATGTACTTTCTGTATCTGGTTCACTTTACTAAAAGGTTGTAAAGGTCCTAAGTCAGCTTACAAAACACAGTTAGCAGAGGATGGTTTCGAGCCATTGACCTTTGGGTTATGGGCCCAGCACACTTCCACTGCACCACTCTGCTGTCAACCACCCCAGATGGGATTTGAACCCACAATCATTGGCTTAGGAGGCCAGTGCCTTATCCATTAGGCCACTGGGGCATCTCAAACACCTTTACTCATCAGTTCTTCCACCAAACAGTTGCTTCCTATACAGAGCATAATGTGAGACATGCCATGTTGGCTTTGGGTAACACAATAATGGCCCCAAATGCAGTAGATATAGTGAGTAGAAGGGAAATTTTTAAAAGTGCAAAGAAAAAGATGTGAAACACATAGAAACTAGTTTCCAATGCTGATATGAAACTGGCATTGTACCCCAGATTGGACTCGAACCCTTTGGGTAACACAATAATGACAATAAAAGCAGTTAGTATAGTAAGATGGAGTAAACCATTTAAAAGAGCAGAGAAAGGAATTTGAAATATACAAAAATTGCATTCCCAAGCTGATATGCATCTGGAATTGTACAGTAGGTGAATATGTACTTTCTGTATCTGGTTCACTTTACTAAAAGGTTGTAAAGGCCCTAAGTCAGCTTACAAAACACAGTTAGCAGAGGATTGTTTCGAACCATCGACCTTTGGGTTATGGGCCCAGCACGCTTCCGCTGAGCCACTCTGCTGTCAACCACCCCAGATGGGACTCGAACCCTTTGGGTAACACAATAATGACAATAAAAGCAGTTAGTATAGTAAGATGGAGGAAAGCATTTGAAAGAGCAGAGAAAAGAATGTGAAATATACAAAAATTGCATTCCCAAGCTCATATGCATCTGGAATTGTACAGTAGGTGAATATGTACTTTCTGTATCTGGTTCACTTTACTAAAAGGTTGTAAAGGCCCTAAGTCAGCTTACAAAACACAGTTAGCAGAGGATGGTTTCGATCCATCGACCTCTGGGTTATGGGCCCAGCACGCTTCCGCTGCGCCACTCTGCTTTGAACCACACCAGATTGGACTCGAACCCTTTGGGTAATACAACTGCTCATACTGAACCAAAACCCAAAACTTTTAAATGTGGATTATTAAACATCAGATCTCTCTCTTCTAAATCTTTGTTAGTAAATGACTTGATAAATGATCATCAAATTGGTTTATTTTGTCTCACTGAAACGTGGTTGCAGCAGGAAGAATATGTCAGTTTAAATGAGTCAACCCCCCAAAGTCATATTAATTATCATGTTCCTAGATGCACAGGCCGAGGTGGAGGAGTAGCAGCAATATTTCACTCTAGCTTATCAATAATTCCTAGACCTAAACATAGTTATACCTCATTTGAGAGTCTTACTCTTAGCCTTTCACACCCAAACTGGAAAACTCAAAAACCACTATTATTTGTTATCGTGTACCGTCCTCCAGTCCCTTATTCAGAGTTTTTGATTGAATTTTCTGATTTTCTATCTGATTTAGTGCTTAGTACAGATAAAGTCATTATAGTGGGTGACTTTAACATTCATGTAGATGCTGACAGTAACTGTCTGAGCACTGCGTTTAATTCATTATTAGATTCAATTGGTTTTTCCCAAAATGTAAATAAACCCACTCATTGTTTTAGTCACACGTTAGACCTTGTCCTTACATATGGCATTGAAACTGATAATTTAATAGTATTTCCTCATAATTCTCTTCTGTCTGACCATTTTCTAATAACATTTGAATTTACAATAACGGACTATACAGCAGTTAGGAAAAAATTCCACTACAGCAGATGTTTATCTGAAAATGCTGTGAATACATTTAAAGAAATTATTTCTTCATCTTTTTCACCACCATGTGTCAATACTATGGTGAGTAGCCATCTTACTCCTGTGCAAATTGATTATTTAGTTGACGATTCTGCCGCCTCACTGCGTAGGATACTAGATACAGTTGCCCCTTTGAAATAGAAGGCAGTGAATCAGAGGAGCCGACCTCCATGGTACAATTCACAAATGCACAGCTTAAAGCAGGCAACACGAAAGTTAGAGAGGAAGTGGCGTTCCACTAATTTAGAAGAATCCCGGTTAGCCTGGAAAAACAGTTTAAAAACATACAAAAAAGCTCTCCGTGATGCCAGAACAGCATATTATTCCGCATTAATAGAGGAAAACAAGAACAACCCCCGGTTTCTGTTCAGCACTGTAGCCAGGCTGACTAAGAGCCATAGTTCTGTTGAGCCTAGTATTCCCTTAACTTTGAGCAGCAATGACTTTATGACTTTCTTTACTAGTAAAATTGTAGCCATTAGGGAAAAGATTCACCAGATCCTCCCTACAAATATTACGGCTAGATCTTCATGTACAACAGCTATAGAATCCTCAATAAGGCCCCAATCCATCTTAGACTGCTTTTCACCCATAGATCTCACTGAGCTAAGTTCAACTACCGCCTCCTCAAAACTAACAACATGTCTTTTAGACCCTGTTCCAACCAAATTGCTTAAAGATGTTCTACCTTTAATAGACACTTTCATATTAGATTTGATTAACCTATCTTTAGAAACTGGCTATGTACCAAAGGCCTATAAAGTTGCTGTAATCAAACCATTACTTAAAAAACCTTGTCTTGATCCAGGGGATTTAGCCAACTATAGACCAATATCAAATCTCCCGTTTATTTCTAAAATCCTTGAAAAAGTAGTTGCAAAACAATTATGTGATCACCTTTACAGGAATAATTTGTATGAAGACTTTCAGTCAGGATTTAGAGCTCATCACAGTACAGAAACAGCACTGGTAAAAGTCTCCAATGATCTTCTCCTGGCTTCAGATAATGGACTTGTGTCTGTACTCGTCTTACTAGACCTTAGTGCCGCATTTGACACCATTGACCACAACATTTTATTACAGAGACTAGAACATGGATTTGGGATTAAAGGAACCACATTACATTGGTTTAAATCTTATCTGTCAGACAGATTCCAACTTGTTCATGTTAATGATGACTCTTCTTTATGCACCAAAGTCAGCTATGGAGTTCCACAGGGCTCTGTGTTAGGACCAATACTTTCTAATCTCTACATGTCACCTTTAGGCAAAATCATTAGGAAACATTCCATAAACTTCCACTGATATGCAGATGATACCCAGCTCTATTTATCTGTGAAACCAGAAGATACTAACCAATTAGTCAAATTTGAAGCATGTCTAAAAGACATAAAGAACTGGATGTCCTACAATTTCCTACTTCTAAATTCAGACAAAACTGAAATCATCCTCTTTGGGCCTAAAAACATGAGAAATATGCTGTCTAACAATATAGTTACTCTAGATGACATAACTTTGGCCTCTAGTACTACGGTGAGGAACCTTGGAGTTATCTTTGACCAAGATTTGGCGTTTACGTCACATAAAAGACAAATGTCTAGAACAGCCTTCTTCCACCTACGGAACATTGCTAAAATTAGAAGCATCCTGTCTCAAAGTGATGCCGAAAAACTGGTCCATGCATTTGTTACTTCTAGGTTGGACTACTGTAATTCCCTACTTCTGGGGTGTCCTAATAACTCTCTAAAAAGCCTTCAATTAATCCAAAATGCTGCAGCAAGAGTGCTGACTGGATTAGGAAAGAGAGATCATATTTCACCTTCACTAGCTTCTCTTCATTGGCTTCCCATAAAATCTAGAATAGAGTTCAAAACCCTCCTCCTTACATACAAAGCTCTTAATGGTCAAGCTCCATCATATTTAAAAGATCTCATAGTCCTGTATCGCCCAATTAGACCACTTCGATCCCAAAATACTGGCCTACTTGTGGTTCCCAGAGTTTGCAAAAGTAGAATGGGAGGCAGAGCCTTTAGCTATCAAGCTCCTCTCCTGTGGAACCAGCTTCCAATCCAAATTCGGGGAGCAGACACCCTCTCTACTTTTAAGACTAGGCTTAAAACTTTCCTTTTTGATAAAGCTTATAGTTAAAAATCCTCACTCAACGCCAGTGCCTTATCCATTAGGCCACTGGGGCATCTCAAACACCTTTACTCATCAGTTCTTCCACCAAACAGTTGCTTCCTAGACAGAGCATAATGTGAGACATGCCATGTTGGCTTTGGGTAACACAATAATGGCCCCAAATGCAGTAGATATAGTGAGTAGAAGGGAAATTTTTAAAAGTGCAAAGAAAAAGATGTGAAACACGTAGAAACTAGATTGCCATGCTGATATGAAACTGGCATTGTACCCCAGATTGGACTCGAACCCTTTGGGTAGCACAATAATGACAATAAAAGCAGTTAGTATAGTAAGATGGAGGAAAGCATTTGAAAGAGCAGAGAAAAGAATGTGAAATATACAATAATTGCATTCCCAAGCGGATATGCATCTGGAATTGTATAGTAGGTGAATATGTACTTTCTGTATCTGGTTCACTTTACTAAGAGGTTGTAAAGGCCCTAAGTCAGCTTACAAAACACAGTTAGCAGAGGATGGTTCCGATCCATCGACCTCTGGGTTATGGGCCCAGCACGCTTCCGCTGCGCCACTCTGCTGTCAACCACCCCAGATGGGACTTGAACCCACAATCCCTGGCTTAGGAGGCCAGTGCCTTATCCATTAGGCCACTCGGGCATCTCAATCACCTTTACTCATCAGTTCTTCCACCAAACAGTTGCTTCCTATACAGAGCATAATGTGAGACATGCCATGTTGGCTTTGGGTAACACAATAATGGCCCCATATGCAGTAGATATAGTGAGTTCAATTCAATTCAACTTTATTTATATAGTGCCAATTCACAACAAAGTCATCTCAGGGCACTTTACAGAGTAAAGTCAAGATTATAAAGATATATAAAGAGAACCCAACAATTCCCCCTGGAGCAAGCCATAGGCAACAGTGGAGAGGAAAAACTCCCTTTAACGGAAGAAACCTCCAGCAGAACCAGGCTCAGGGTGGACGGCCATTTGCCTCGACCGGTTGGGGTGAGTGGAAAGGGGAGAGGGAAAAGAACAGAGCAACAAAAAGCAACAACAAAACATTGGGCAGATTGGTAGGACCAGTAGCTTCACGCTGGAAGACACACAGCTTCAAAGCCGGGGGACACCTGCAGAAAGGGACAGAGAGAAGGGGACAGAGGATGACAAAGACAACTACGGGAGAGAACACACAGAGTTAATGACATACAGTGGTGACAATTGCGGGATGAGAGGAGAGGAGAGATGGTCAAGAGGAGGAAAGGAGCTCAGTGCATTGGGGGGTGGGTCCCCCAGCAGTCTAAGCCTATGGCAGCATAACTATAAATAACTATATGCTTTATTAAAAAGGAAGGTTTTAAGCCTAGACTTAAAAGTAGAGAGGCTGTCTGCTTCCCGAATCTGAACTGGGAGCTGGTTTCACAAGAGAGGAGTTTGATAGCTAAAGGCTCTACCTCCCATTCTACTTTTGGAAATTCTGGGAACCACAAGTAGGCCTGCATTCTGAGAGCAAAGTGGTCTACTGGGATGATATGGTGCTATGAGGTCTTCTAAATATGATGGAGCCTGACCATTCAGAGCTTTATATGTAAGAAGCAGGGTTTCAAATTCTATTCTACATTTAATTGGAAGCCAATGGAGAGAAGCTAGTGAAGGTGAAATATGATCTCTCTTGCTAGTTCCAGTCAGCACTCTTGCTGCAGCATTTTGGATTAATTGCAGGCTCTTTAGGGAGTTACTGGGGCATCCTGAAAGTAGGGAATTACAGTAGTCAAACCTAGAGGTAACAAATGCATGGACCAGTTTTTCGGCATCACTTTGAGACAGGATGCTCCTAATTTTGGCAATGTTCCGTAGGTGGAAGAAGGCTGTTCTAGAGATTTGTTTTATATGTGAGTTAAAGGACAGATCCTGATCAAACATAACTCCAAGGTTCCTTGCAGTAGTACTGGAGGCCAGGCTTATGCCATCTAGTGTAACAATATGGTTGGACATCATATCTCTGAGATTTTTGGGCCCAAATACTATGAATTCAGTTTTGTCTGAGTTTAAAAGTAAAAAATTGTGGGACATCCAGGCCTTTATGTCTTGTAGGCATGCTTGAAGCTTTATTAACTGATTATTTTCATCTGGTTCCATATATAAATATAGCTGGGTATCATCAGCATAACAGTGGAAGGGATATTTTTAAAAGTGCAAAGAAAAAGATGTGAAACACGTAGAAACTAGATTGCCATGCTGATATGAAACTGGCATTGTACCCCAGATTGGACTCGAACCCTTTGGGTAACACAATAATGACAATAAAAGCAGTTAGTATAGTAAGATGGAGGAAAGCGTTTGAAAGAGCAGAGAAAAGACTGTGAAATATACAAAAATTGCATTCCCAAGCTCATATGCATCTGGAATTGTATAGTAGATGAATATGTACTGTCTGTATCTGGTTCATTTTACTAAGACATTGTAAAGGCCCTAAATCACCTTACAAAACACAGTTAGCAGAGGATGGTTTCGATTCATCGACCTCTGGGTTATGGGCCCAGCACGCTTCCGCTGCGCCACTCTGCTTTCAACCACTCTGCTTTCAACCACTCTGCTTTCAACCACTCTGCTTTCAACCACTCTGCTTTCAACCACTCTGCTTTCAACCACTCTGCTTTCAACCACTCTGCTTTCAACCACGCCAGATGGGACTCGAACCCTTTGGGTAACACAATAATGACAATAAAAGCAGTTAGTATAGTAAGATGGAGGAAAGCATTTGAAAGAGCAGAGAAAAGAATGTGAAATATACAAAAATTGCATTCCCAAGCTGATATGCATCTGGATTTGTATAGTAGGTGAATATGTACTTTCTGTATCTGGTTCACTTTACTAAGAGGTTGTAAAGGCCCTAAGTCAGCTTACAAAACACAGTTAGCAGAGGATGGTTCCGATCCATCGACCTCTGGGTTATGGGCCCAGCACGCTTCCGCTGCGCCACTCTGCTGTCAACCACCCCAGATGGGACTTGAACCCACAATCCCTGGCTTAGGAGGCCAGTGCCTTATCTATTAGGCCACTGGGGCATCTCAATCACCTTTACTCATCAGTTCTTCCACCAAACAGTTGCTTCCTATACAGAGCATAATGTGAGACATGCCATGTTGGCTTTGGGTAACACAATAATGGCCCCATATGCAGTAGATATAGTGAGTTCAATTCAATTCAACTTTATTTATATAGTGCCAATTCACAACAAAGTCATCTCAGGGCACTTTACAGAATAAAGTCAAGATTATAAAGATATATAAAGAGAACCCAACAATTCCCCCTGGAGCAAGCCATAGGCAACAGTGGAGAGGAAAAACTCCCTTTAACGGAAGAAACCTCCAGCAGAACCAGGCTCAGGGTGGACGGCCATTTGCCTCGACCGGTTGGGGTGAGTGGAAAGGGGAGAGGGAAAAGAACAGAGCAACAAAAAGCAACAACAAAACATTGGGCAGATTGGTAGGACCAGTAGCTTCACGCTGGAAGACACACAGCTTCAAAGCCGGGGGACACCTGCAGAAAGGGACAGAGAGAAGGGGACAGAGGATGACAAAGACAACTACGGGAGAGAACACACAGAGTTAATGACATACAGTGGTGACAATTGCGGGATGAGAGGAGAGGAGAGATGGTCAAGAGGAGGAAAGGAGCTCAGTGCATTGGGGGGTGGGTCCCCCAGCAGTCTAAGCCTATGGCAGCATAACTATAAATAACTATATGCTTTATTAAAAAGGAAGGTTTTAAGCCTAGACTTAAAAGTAGAGAGGCTGTCTGCTTCCCGAATCTGAACTGGGAGCTGGTTTCACAAGAGAGGAGCTTGATAGCTAAAGGCTCTACCTCCCATTCTACTTTTGGAAATTCTGGGAACCACAAGTAGGCCTGCATTCTGAGAGCAAAGTGGTCTACTGGGATGATATGGTGCTATGAGGTCTTCTAAATATGATGGAGCCTGACCATTCAGAGCTTTATATGTAAGAAGCAGGGTTTCAAATTCTATTCTACATTTAATTGGAAGCCAATGGAGAGAAGCTAGTGAAGGTGAAATATGATCTCTCTTGCTAGTTCCAGTCAGCACTCTTGCTGCAGCATTTTGGATTAATTGCAGGCTCTTTAGGGAGTTACTGGGGCATCCTGAAAGTAGGGAATTACAGTAGTCAAACCTAGAGGTAACAAATGCATGGACCAGTTTTTCGGCATCACTTTGAGACAGGATGCTCCTAATTTTGGCAATGTTCCGTAGGTGGAAGAAGGCTGTTCTAGAGATTTGTTTTATATGTGAGTTAAAGGACAGATCCTGATCAAACATAACTCCAAGGTTCCTTGCAGTAGTACTGGAGGCCAGGCTTATGCCATCTAGTGTAACAATATGGTTGGACATCATATCTCTGAGATTTTTGGGCCCAAATACTATGAATTCAGTTTTGTCTGAGTTTAAAAGTAAAAAATTGTGGGACATCCAGGCCTTTATGTCTTGTAGGCATGCTTGAAGCTTTATTAACTGATTATTTTCATCTGGTTCCATATATAAATATAGCTGGGTATCATCAGCATAACAGTGGAAGGGATATTTTTAAAAGTGCAAAGAAAAAGATGTGAAACACGTAGAAACTAGATTGCCATGCTGATATGAAACTGGCATTGTACCCCAGATTGGACTCGAACCCTTTGGGTAACACAATAATGACAATAAAAGCAGTTAGTATAGTAAGATGGAGGAAAGCGTTTGAAAGAGCAGAGAAAAGACTGTGAAATATACAAAAATTGCATTCCCAAGCTCATATGCATCTGGAATTGTATAGTAGATGAATATGTACTGTCTGTATCTGGTTCATTTTACTAAGACATTGTAAAGGCCCTAAATCACCTTACAAAACACAGTTAGCAGAGGATGGTTTCGATTCATCGACCTCTGGGTTATGGGCCCAGCACGCTTCCGCTGCGCCACTCTGCTTTCAACCACTCTGCTTTCAACCACTCTGCTTTCAACCACTCTGCTTTCAACCACTCTGCTTTCAACCACTCTGCTTTCAACCACTCTGCTTTCAACCACTCTGCTTTCAACCACTCTGCTTTCAACCACTCTGCTTTCAACCACTCTGCTTTCAACCACGCCAGATGGGACTCGAACCCTTTGGGTAACACAATAATGACAATAAAAGCAGTTAGTATAGTAAGATGGAGGAAACCATTTAAAAGAGCAGAGAAAGGAATTTGAAATATACAAAAATTGCATTCCCAAGCTGATATGCATCTGGAATTGTACAGTAGGTGAATATGTACTTTCTGTATCTGGTTCACTTTACTAAAAGGTTGTAAAGGCCCTAAGTCAGCTTACAAAACACAGTTAGCAGAGGATAGTTTCGAACCATCGACCTTTGGGTTATGGGCCCAGCACGCTTCCGCTGAGCCACTCTGCTGTCAACCACCCCAGATGGGACTTGAACCCTTTGGGTAACACAATAATGACAATAAAAGCAGTTAGTATAGTAAGATGGAGGAAAGCATTTGAAAGAGCAGAGAAAAGAATGTGAAATATACAAAAATTGCATTCCCAAGCTCATATGCATCTGGAATTGTACAGTAGGTGAATATGTACTTTCTGTATCTGGTTCACTTTACTAAAAGGTTGTAAAGGCCCTAAGTCAGCTTACAAAACACAGTTAGCAGAGGATGGTTTCGATCCATCGACTTCTGGGTTATGGGCCCAGCACGCTTCCGCTGCGCCACTCTGCTTTGAACCACACCAGATTGGACTCGAACCCTTTGGGTAATACAACTGCTCATACTGAACCAAAACCCAAAACTTTTAAATGTGGATTATTAAACATCAGATCTCTCTCTTCTAAATCTTTGTTAGTAAATGACTTGATAAATGATCATCAAATTGGTTCATTTTGTCTCACTGAAACGTGGTTGCAGCAGGAAGAATATGTCAGTTTAAATGAGTCAACCCCCCAAAGTCATATTAATTATCATGTTCCTAGATGCACAGGCCGAGGTGGAGGAGTAGCAGCAATATTTCACTCTAGCTTATCAATAATTCCTAGACCTAAACATAGTTATACCTCATTTGAGAGTCTTACTCTTAGCCTTTCACACCCAAACTGGAAAACTCAAAAACCACTATTATTTGTTATCGTGTACTGTCCTCCAGTCCCTTATTCAGAGTTTTTGATTGAATTTTCTGATTTTCTATCTGATTTAGTGCTTAGTACAGATAAAGTCATTATAGTGGGTGACTTTAACATTCATGTAGATGCTGACAGTAACTGTCTGAGCACTGCGTTTAATTCATTATTAGATTCAATTGGTTTTTCCCAAAATGTAAATAAACCCACTCATTGTTTTAGTCACACGTTAGACCTTGTCCTTACATATGGCATTGAAACTGATAATTTAATAGTATTTCCTCATAATTCTCTTCTGTCTGACCATTTTCTAATAACATTTGAATTTACAATAACGGACTATACAGCAGTTAGGAAAAAATTCCACTACAGCAGATGTTTATCTGAAAATGCTGTGAATACATTTAAAGAAATTATTTCTTCATCTTTTTCACCACCATGTGTCAATACTATGGTGAGTAGCCATCTTACTCCTGTGCAAATTGATTATTTAGTTGACGATTCTGCCGCCTCACTGCGTAGGATACTAGATACAGTTGCCCCTTTGAAATAGAAGGCAGTGAATCAGAGGAGCCGACCTCCATGGTACAATTCACAAATGCACAGCTTAAAGCAGGCAACACGAAAGTTAGAGAGGAAGTGGCGTTCCACTAATTTAGAAGAATCCCGGTTAGCCTGGAAAAACAGTTTAAAAACATACAAAAAAGCTCTCCGTGATGCCAGAACAGCATATTATTCCGCATTAATAGAGGAAAACAAGAACAACCCCCGGTTTCTGTTCAGCACTGTAGCCACGCTGACTAAGAGCCATAGTTCTGTTGAGCCTAGTATTCCCTTAACTTTGAGCAGCAATGACTTTATGACTTTCTTTACTAGTAAAATTGTAGCCATTAGGGAAAAGATTCACCAGATCCTCCCTACAAATATTACGGCTAGATCTTCATGTACAACAGCTATAGAATCCTCAATAAGGCCCCAATCCATCTTAGACTGCTTTTCACCCATAGATCTCACTGAGCTAAGTTCAACTACCGCCTCCTCAAAACTAACAACATGTCTTTTAGACCCTGTTCCAACCAAATTGCTTAAAGATGTTCTACCTTTAATAGACACTTTCATATTAGATTTGATTAACCTATCTTTAGAAACTGGCTATGTACCAAAGGCCTATAAAGTTGCTGTAATCAAACCATTACTTAAAAAACCTTGTCTTGATCCAGGGGATTTAGCCAACTATAGACCAATATCAAATCTCCCGTTTATTTCTAAAATCCTTGAAAAAGTAGTTGCAAAACAATTATGTGATCACCTTTACAGGAATAATTTGTATGAAGACTTTCAGTCAGGATTTAGAGCTCATCACAGTACAGAAACAGCACTGGTAAAAGTCTCCAATGATCTTCTCCTGGCTTCAGATAATGGACTTGTGTCTGTACTCGTCTTACTAGACCTTAGTGCCGCATTTGACACCATTGACCACAACATTTTATTACAGAGACTAGAACATGGATTTGGGATTAAAGGAACCACATTACATTGGTTTAAATCTTATCTGTCAGACAGATTCCAACTTGTTCATGTTAATGATGACTCTTCTTTATGCACCAAAGTCAGCTATGGAGTTCCACAGGGCTCTGTGTTAGGACCAATACTTTTTAATCTCTACATGTCACCTTTAGGCAAAATCATTAGGAAACATTCCATAAACTTCCACTGATATGCAGATGATACCCAGCTCTATTTATCTGTGAAACCAGAAGATACTAACCAATTAGTCAAATTTGAAGCATGTCTAAAAGACATAAAGAACTGGATGTCCTACAATTTCCTACTTCTAAATTCAGACAAAACTGAAATCATCCTCTTTGGGCCTAAAAACATGAGAAATATGCTGTCTAACAATATAGTTACTCTAGATGACATAACTTTGGCCTCTAGTACTACGGTGAGGAACCTTGGAGTTATCTTTGACCAAGATTTGGCGTTTACGTCACATAAAAGACAAATGTCTAGAACAGCCTTCTTCCACCTACGGAACATTGCTAAAATTAGAAGCATCCTGTCTCAAAGTGATGCCGAAAAACTGGTCCATGCATTTGTTACTTCTAGGTTGGACTACTGTAATTCCCTACTTCTGGGGTGTCCTAATAACTCTCTAAAAAGCCTTCAATTAATCCAAAATGCTGCAGCAAGAGTGCTGACTGGATTAGGAAAGAGAGATCATATTTCACCTTCACTAGCTTCTCTTCATTGGCTTCCCATAAAATCTAGAATAGAGTTCAAAACCCTCCTCCTTACATACAAAGCTCTTTTTGGTCAAGCTCCATCATATTTAAAAGATCTCATAGTCCTGTATCGCCCAATTAGACCACTTCGATCCCAAAATACTGGCCTACTTGTGGTTCCCAGAGTTTGCAAAAGTAGAATGGGAGGCAGAGCCTTTAGCTATCAAGCTCCTCTCCTGTGGAACCAGCTTCCAATCCAAATTCGGGGAGCAGACACCCTCTCTACTTTTAAGACTAGGCTTAAAACTTTCCTTTTTGATAAAGCTTATAGTTAAAAATCCTCACTCAACGCCAGTGCCTTATCCATTAGGCCACTGGGGCATCTCAAACACCTTTACTCATCAGTTCTTCCACCAAACAGTTGCTTCCTAGACAGAGCATGATGTGAGACATGCCATGTTGGCTTTGGGTAACACAATAATGGCCCCAAATGCAGTAGATATAGTGAGTAGAAGGGAAATTTTTAAAAGTGCAAAGAAAAAGATGTGAAACACATAGAAACTAGTTTCCAATGCTGATATGAAACTGGCATTGTACCCCAGATTGGACTCGAACCCTTTGGGTAACACAATAATGACAATAAAAGCAGTTAGTATAGTAAGATGGAGGAAACCATTTAAAAGAGCAGAGAAAGGAATTTGAAATATACAAAAATTTCATTCCCAAGCTGATATGCATCTGGAATTGTACAGGAGGTGAATATTTACTTTCTGTATCTGGTTCAGTTTACTAAAAGGTTGTAAAGGCCCTAAGTCAGCTTACAAAACACAGTTAGCAGAGGATGGTTTCGATCCATCGACCTCTGGGTTATGGGTCCAGCACGCTTCCGCTGTACCACTCTGCTGTCAACCACCCCAGATAGGACTTGAACCCACAATCCCTGGCTTAGGAGGCCAGTGCCTTATCCAATAGGCCACTGGGGCATCTCAAACACCTTTACTCATCAGTTCTTCCACCA
Organism: Channa argus; assembly: GCF_033026475.1. NCBI lineage: Eukaryota > Metazoa > Chordata > Actinopteri > Anabantiformes > Channidae > Channa > Channa argus. The sequence goes on along the minus strand of NW_027125256.1, from coordinate 366,337 downwards.
AACAGTTGCTTCCTATACAGAGCATAATGTGAGCCATGCCATGTTGGCTTTGGGTAACACAATAATGGCCCCAAATGCAGTAGATATAGTGAGTAGAAGGGAAATTTTTAAAAGTGCAAAGAAAAAGATGTGAAACACGTAGAAACTAGAATGCCATGCTGATATGAAACTGGCATTGTACCCCAAATTGGACTCGAACCCTTTGGGTAACACAATAATGACAATAAAAGCAGTTAGTATAGTAAGATGGAGGAAAGCATTTGAAAGAGCAGAGAAAAGAATGTGAAATATACAATAATTGCATTCCCAAGCTGATATGCATCTGGAATTGTACAGTAGGTGAATATGTACTTTCTGTATCTGGTTCACTTTACTAAAAGGTTGTAAAGGCCCTAAGTCAGCTTACAAAACACAGTTAGCAGAGGATAGTTTCGAACCATCGACCTTTGGGTTATGGGCCCAGCACGCTTCCGCTGAGCCACTCTGCTGTCAACCACCCCAGATGGGACTCGAACCCTTTGGGTAACACAATAATGACAATAAAAGCAGTTAGTATAGTAAGATGGAGGAAAGCATTTGAAAGAGCAGAGAAAAGAATGTGAAATATACAAAAATTGCATTCCCAAGCTCATATGCATCTGGAATTGTACAGTAGGTGAATATGTACTTTCTGTATCTGGTTCACTTTACTAAAAGGTTGTAAAGGCCCTAAGTCAGCTTACAAAACACAGTTAGCAGAGGATGGTTTCGATCCATCGACCTCTGGGTTATGGGCCCAGCACGCTTCCGCTGCGCCACTCTGCTTTGAACCACACCAGATTGGACTCGAACCCTTTGGGTAATACAACTGCTCATACTGAACCAAAACCCAAAACTTTTAAATGTGGATTATTAAACATCAGATCTCTCTCTTCTAAATCTTTGTTAGTAAATGACTTGATAAATGATCATCAAATTGGTTTATTTTGTCTCACTGAAACGTGGTTGCAGCAGGAAGAATATGTCAGTTTAAATGAGTCAACCCCCCAAAGTCATATTAATTATCATGTTCCTAGATGCACAGGCCGAGGTGGAGGAGTAGCAGCAATATTTCACTCTAGCTTATCAATAATTCCTAGACCTAAACATAGTTATACCTCATTTGAGAGTCTTACTCTTAGCCTTTCACACCCAAACTGGAAAACTCAAAAACCACTATTATTTGTTATCGTGTACCGTCCTCCAGTCCCTTATTCAGAGTTTTTGATTGAATTTTCTGATTTTCTATCTGATTTAGTGCTTAGTACAGATAAAGTCATTATAGTGGGTGACTTTAACATTCATGTAGATGCTGACAGTAACTGTCTGAGCACTGCGTTTAATTCATTATTAGATTCAATTGGTTTTTCCCAAAATGTAAATAAACCCACTCATTGTTTTAGTCACACGTTAGACCTTGTCCTTACATATGGCATTGAAACTGATAATTTAATAGTATTTCCTCATAATTCTCTTCTGTCTGACCATTTTCTAATAACATTTGAATTTACAATAACGGACTATACAGCAGTTAGGAAAAAATTCCACTACAGCAGTTGTTTATCTGAAAATGCTGTGAATACATTTAAAGAAATTATTTCTTCATCTTTTTCACCACCATGTGTCAATACTATGGTGAGTAGCCATCTTACTCCTGTGCAAATTGATTATTTAGTTGACGATTCTGCCGCCTCACTGCGTAGGATACTAGATACAGTTGCCCCTTTGAAATAGAAGGCAGTGAATCAGAGGAGCCGACCTCCATGGTACAATTCACAAATGCACAGCTTAAAGCAGGCAACACGAAAGTTAGAGAGGAAGTGGCGTTCCACTAATTTAGAAGAATCCCGGTTAGCCTGGAAAAACAGTTTAAAAACATACAAAAAAGCTCTCCGTGATGCCAGAACAGCATATTATTCCGCATTAATAGAGGAAAACAAGAACAACCCCCGGTTTCTGTTCAGCACTGTAGCCAGGCTGACTAAGAGCCATAGTTCTGTTGAGCCTAGTATTCCCTTAACTTTGAGCAGCAATGACTTTATGACTTTCTTTACTAGTAAAATTGTAGCCATTAGGGAAAAGATTCACCAGATCCTCCCTACAAATATTACGGCTAGATCTTCATGTACAACAGCTATAGAATCCTCAATAAGGCCCCAATCCATCTTAGACTGCTTTTCACCCATAGATCTCACTGAGCTAAGTTCAACTACCGCCTCCTCAAAACTAACAACATGTCTTTTAGACCCTGTTCCAACCAAATTGCTTAAAGATGTTCTACCTTTAATAGACACTTTCATATTAGATTTGATTAACCTATCTTTAGAAACTGGCTATGTACCAAAGGCCTATAAAGTTGCTGTAATCAAACCATTACTTAAAAAACCTTGTCTTGATCCAGGGGATTTAGCCAACTATAGACCAATATCAAATCTCCCGTTTATTTCTAAAATCCTTGAAAAAGTAGTTGCAAAACAATTATGTGATCACCTTTACAGGAATAATTTGTATGAAGACTTTCAGTCAGGATTTAGAGCTCATCACAGTACAGAAACAGCACTGGTAAAAGTCTCCAATGATCTTCTCCTGGCTTCAGATAATGGACTTGTGTCTGTACTCGTCTTACTAGACCTTAGTGCCGCATTTGACACCATTGACCACAACATTTTATTACAGAGACTAGAACATGGATTTGGGATTAAAGGAACCACATTACATTGGTTTAAATCTTATCTGTCAGACAGATTCCAACTTGTTCATGTTAATGATGACTCTTCTTTATGCACCAAAGTCAGCTATGGAGTTCCACAGGGCTCTGTGTTAGGACCAATACTTTTTAATCTCTACATGTCACCTTTAGGCAAAATCATTAGGAAACATTCCATAAACTTCCACTGATATGCAGATGATACCCAGCTCTATTTATCTGTGAAACCAGAAGATACTAACCAATTAGTCAAATTTGAAGCATGTCTAAAAGACATAAAGAACTGGATGTCCTACAATTTCCTACTTCTAAATTCAGACAAAACTGAAATCATCCTCTTTGGGCCTAAAAACATGAGAAATATGCTGTCTAACAATATAGTTACTCTAGATGACATAACTTTGGCCTCTAGTACTACGGTGAGGAACCTTGGAGTTATCTTTGACCAAGATTTGGCGTTTACGTCACATAAAAGACAAATGTCTAGAACAGCCTTCTTCCACCTACGGAACATTGCTAAAATTAGAAGCATCCTGTCTCAAAGTGATGCCGAAAAACTGGTCCATGCATTTGTTACTTCTAGGTTGGACTACTGTAATTCCCTACTTCTGGGGTGTCCTAATAACTCTCTAAAAAGCCTTCAATTAATCCAAAATGCTGCAGCAAGAGTGCTGACTGGATTAGGAAAGAGAGATCATATTTCACCTTCACTAGCTTCTCTTCATTGGCTTCCCATAAAATCTAGAATAGAGTTCAAAACCCTCCTCCTTACATACAAAGCTCTTTTTGGTCAAGCTCCATCATATTTAAAAGATCTCATAGTCCTGTATCGCCCAATTAGACCACTTCGATCCCAAAATACTGGCCTACTTGTGGTTCCCAGAGTTTGCAAAAGTAGAATGGGAGGCAGAGCCTTTAGCTATCAAGCTCCTCTCCTGTGGAACCAGCTTCCAATCCAAATTCGGGGAGCAGACACCCTCTCTACTTTTAAGACTAGGCTTAAAACTTTCCTTTTTGATAAAGCTTATAGTTAAAAATCCTCACTCAACGCCAGTGCCTTATCCATTAGGCCACTGGGGCATCTCAAACACCTTTACTCATCAGTTCTTCCACCAAACAGTTGCTTCCTAGACAGAGCATGATGTGAGACATGCCATGTTGGCTTTGGGTAACACAATAATGGCCCCAAATGCAGTAGATATAGTGAGTAGAAGGGAAATTTTTAAAAGTGCAAAGAAAAAGATGTGAAACACATAGAAACTAGTTTCCAATGCTGATATGAAACTGGCATTGTACCCCAGATTGGACTCGAACCCTTTGGGTAACACAATAATGACAATAAAAGCAGTTAGTATAGTAAGATGGAGGAAACCATTTAAAAGAGCAGAGAAAGGAATTTGAAATATACAAAAATTTCATTCCCAAGCTGATATGCATCTGGAATTGTACAGGAGGTGAATATTTACTTTCTGTATCTGGTTCAGTTTACTAAAAGGTTGTAAAGGCCCTAAGTCAGCTTACAAAACACAGTTAGCAGAGGATGGTTTCGATCCATCGACCTCTGGGTTATGGGTCCAGCACGCTTCCGCTGTACCACTCTGCTGTCAACCACCCCAGATAGGACTTGAACCCACAATCCCTGGCTTAGGAGGCCAGTGCCTTATCCAATAGGCCACTGGGGCATCTCAAACACCTTTACTCATCAGTTCTTCCACCAAACAGTTGCTTCCTATACAGAGCATAATGTGAGCCATGCCATGTTGGCTTTGGGTAACACAATAATGGCCCCAAATGCAGTAGATATAGTGAGTAGAAGGGAAATTTTTAAAAGTGCAAAGAAAAAGATGTGAAACACGTAGAAACTAGAATGCCATGCTGATATGAAACTGGCATTGTACCCCAAATTGGACTCGAACCCTTTGGGTAACACAATAATGACAATAAAAGCAGTTAGTATAGTAAGATGGAGGAAAGCATTTGAAAGAGCAGAGAAAAGAATGTGAAATATACAATAATTGCATTCCCAAGCTGATATGCATCTGGAATTGTACAGGAGGTGAATATTTACTTTCTGTATCTGGTTCAGTTTACTAAAAGGTTGTAAAGGCCCTAAGTCAGCTTACAAAACACAGTTAGCAGAGGATGGTTTCGATCCATCGACCTCTGGGTTATGGGCCCAGCACGCTTCCGCTGCGCCACTCTGCTTTGAACCACACCAGATTGGACTCGAACCCTTTGGGTAATACAACTGCTCATACTGAACCAAAACCCAAAACTTTCAAATGTGGATTATTAAATATCAGATCTCTCTCTTCTAAATCTTTGTTAGTAAATGACTTGATAAATGATCATCAAATTGGTTTATTTTGTCTCACTGAAACGCGGTTGCAGCAGGAAGAATATGTCAGTTTAAATGAGTCAACCCCCCAAAGTCATATTAATTATCATGTTCCTAGATGCACAGGCCGAGGTGGAGGAGTAGCAGCAATATTTCACTCTAGCTTATCAATAATTCCTAGACCTAAACATAGTTATACCTCATTTGAGAGTCTTACTCTTAGCCTTTCACACCCAAACTGGAAAACTCAAAAACCACTATTATTTGTTATCGTGTACCGTCCTCCAGTCCCTTATTCAGAGTTTTTGATTGAATTTTCTGATTTTCTATCTGATTTAGTGCTTAGTACAGATAAAGTCATTATAGTGGGTGACTTTAACATTCATGTAGATGCTGACAGTAACTGTCTGAGCACTGCGTTTAAGTCATTATTAGATTCAATTGGTTTTTCCCAAAATGTAAATAAACCCACTCATTGTTTTAGTCACACGTTAGACCTTGTCCTTACATATGGCATTGAAACTGATAATTTAATAGTATTTCCTCATAATTCTCTTCTGTCTGACCATTTTCTAATAACATTTGAATTTACAATAACGGACTATACAGCAGTTAGGAAAAAATTCCACTACAGCAGATGTTTATCTGAAAATGCTGTGAATACATTTAAAGAAATTATTTCTTCATCTTTTTCACCACCATGTGTCAATACTATGGTGAGTAGCCATCTTACTCCTGTGCAAATTGATTATTTAGTTGACGATTCTGCCGCCTCACTGCATACTAGATACAGTTGCCCCTTTGAAATAGAAGGCAGTGAATCAGAGGAGCCGACCTCCATGGTACAATTCACAAATGCACAGCTTAAAGCAGACAACACGAAAGTTAGAGAGGAAGTGGCGTTCCACTAATTTAGAAGAATCCCGGTTAGCCTGGAAAAACAGTTTAAAAACATACAAAAAAGCTCTCCGTGATGCCAGAACAGCATATTATTCCGCATTAATAGAGGAAAACAAGAACAACCCCCGGTTTCTGTTCAGCACTGTAGCCAGGCTGACTAAGAGCCATAGTTCTGTTGAGCCTAGTATTCCCTTAACTTTGAGCAGCAATGACTTTATGACTTTCTTTACTAGTAAAATTGTAGCCATTAGGGAAAAGATTCACCAGATCCTCCCTACAAATATTACGGCTAGATCTTCATGTACAACAGCTATAGAATCCTCAATAAGGCCCCAATCCATCTTAGACTGCTTTTCACCCATAGATCTCACTGAGCTAAGTTCAACTACCGCCTCCTCAAAACTAACAACATGTCTTTTAGACCCTGTTCCAACCAAATTGCTTAAAGATGTTCTACCTTTAATAGACACTTTCATATTAGATTTGATTAACCTATCTTTAGAAACTGGCTATGTACCAAAGGCCTATAAAGTTGCTGTAATCAAACCATTACTTAAAAAACCTTGTCTTGATCCAGGGGATTTAGCCAACTATAGACCAATATCAAATCTCCCGTTTATTTCTAAAATCCTTGAAAAAGTAGTTGCAAAACAATTATGTGATCACCTTTACAGGAATAATTTGTATGAAGACTTTCAGTCAGGATTTAGAGCTCATCACAGTACAGAAACAGCACTGGTAAAAGTCTCCAATGATCTTCTCCTGGCTTCAGATAATGGACTTGTGTCTGTACTCGTCTTACTAGACCTTAGTGCCGCATTTGACACCATTGACCACAACATTTTATTACAGAGACTAGAACATGGATTTGGGATTAAAGGAACCACATTATATTGGTTTAAATCTTATCTGTCAGACAGATTCCAACTTGTTCATGTTAATGATGACTCTTCTTTATGCACCAAAGTCAGCTATGGAGTTCCACAGGGCTCTGTGTTAGGACCAATACTTTTTAATCTCTACATGTCACCTTTAGGCAAAATCATTAGGAAACATTCCATAAACTTCCACTGATATGCAGATGATACCCAGCTCTATTTATCTGTGAAACCAGAAGATACTAACCAATTAGTCAAATTTGAAGCATGTCTAAAAGACATAAAGAACTGGATGTCCTACAATTTCCTACTTCTAAATTCAGACAAAACTGAAATCATCCTCTTTGGGCCTAAAAACATGAGAAATATGCTGTCTAACAATATAGTTACTCTAGATGACATAACTTTGGCCTCTAGTACTACGGTGAGGAACCTTGGAGTTATCTTTGACCAAGATTTGGCGTTTACGTCACATAAAAGACAAATGTCTAGAACAGCCTTCTTCCACCTACGGAACATTGCTAAAATTAGAAGCATCCTGTCTCAAAGTGATGCCGAAAAACTGGTCCATGCATTTGTTACTTCTAGGTTGGACTACTGTAATTCCCTACTTCTGGGGTGTCCTAATAACTCTCTAAAAAGCCTTCAATTAATCCAAAATGCTGCAGCAAGAGTGCTGACTGGATTAGGAAAGAGAGATCATATTTCACCTTCACTAGCTTCTCTTCATTGGCTTCCCATAAAATCTAGAATAGAGTTCAAAACCCTCCTCCTTACATACAAAGCTCTTAATGGTCAAGCTCCATCATATTTAAAAGATCTCATAGTCCTGTATCGCCCAATTAGACCACTTTGATCCCAAAATACTGGCCTACTTGTGGTTCCCAGAGTTTGCAAAAGTAGAATGGGAGGCAGAGCCTTTAGCTATCAAGCTCCTCTCCTGTGGAACCAGCTTCCAATCCAAATTCGGGGAGCAGACACCCTCTCTACTTTTAAGACTAGGCTGAAAACTTTCCTTTTTGATAAAGCTTATAGTTAAAAATCCTCACTCAACGCCAGTGCCTTATCCATTAGGCCACTGGGGCATCTCAAACACCTTTACTCATCAGTTCTTCCACCAAACAGTTGCTTCCTAGACAGAGCATAATGTGAGACATGCCATGTTGGCTTTGGGTAACACAATAATGGCCCCAAATGCAGTAGATATAGTGAGTAGAAGGGAAATTTTTAAAAGTGCAAAGAAAAAGATGTGAAACACGTAGAAACTAGATTGCCATGCTGATATGAAACTGGCATTGTACCCCAGATTGGACTCGAACCCTTTGGGTAGCACAATAATGACAATAAAAGCAGTTAGTATAGTAAGATGGAGGAAAGCATTTGAAAGAGCAGAGAAAAGAATGTGAAATATACAAAAATTGCATTCCCAAGCTGATATGCATCTGGAATTGTACAGTAGGTGAATATGTACTTTCTGTATCTGGTTCACTTTACTAAAAGGTTGTAAAGGCCCTAAGTCAGCTTACAAAACACAGTTAGCAGAGGATGGTTTCGATCCATCGACCTCTGGGTTATGGGCCCAGCACGCTTCCGCTGCGCCACTCTGCTGTCAACCACTCCAGATGGGACTCGAACCCTTTGGGTAACACAATAATGACAATAAAAGCAGTTAGTATAGTAAGATGGAGGAAAGCATTTGAAAGAGCAGAGAAAAGAATGTGAAATATACAAAAATTGCATTCCCAAGCTCATATGCATCTGGAATTGTACAGTAGGTGAATATGTACTTTCTGTATCTGGTTCACTTTACTAAAAGGTTGTAAAGGCCCTAAGTCAGCTTACAAAACACAGTTAGCAGAGGATGGTTTCGATCCATCGACCTCTGGGTTATGGGCCCAGCACGCTTCCGCTGCGCCACTCTGCTTTGAACCACACCAGATTGGACTCGAACCCTTTGGGTAATACAACTGCTCATACTGAACCAAAACCCAAAACTTTCAAATGTGGATTATTAAATATCAGATCTCTCTCTTCTAAATCTTTGTTAGTAAATGACTTGATAAATGATCATCAAATTGGTTTATTTTGTCTCACTGAAACGCGGTTGCAGCAGGAAGAATATGTCAGTTTAAATGAGTCAACCCCCCAAAGTCATATTAATTATCATGTTCCTAGATGCACAGGCCGAGGTGGAGGAGTAGCAGCAATATTTCACTCTAGCTTATCAATAATTCCTAGACCTAAACATAGTTATACCTCATTTGAGAGTCTTACTCTTAGCCTTTCACACCCAAACTGGAAAACTCAAAAACCACTATTATTTGTTATCGTGTACCGTCCTCCAGTCCCTTATTCAGAGTTTTTGATTGAATTTTCTGATTTTCTATCTGATTTAGTGCTTAGTACAGATAAAGTCATTATAGTGGGTGACTTTAACATTCATGTAGATGCTGACAGTAACTGTCTGAGCACTGCGTTTAAGTCATTATTAGATTCAATTGGTTTTTCCCAAAATGTAAATAAACCCACTCATTGTTTTAGTCACACGTTAGACCTTGTCCTTACATATGGCATTGAAACTGATAATTTAATAGTATTTCCTCATAATTCTCTTCTGTCTGACCATTTTCTAATAACATTTGAATTTACAATAACGGACTATACAGCAGTTAGGAAAAAATTCCACTACAGCAGATGTTTATCTGAAAATGCTGTGAATACATTTAAAGAAATTATTTCTTCATCTTTTTCACCACCATGTGTCAATACTATGGTGAGTAGCCATCTTACTCCTGTGCAAATTGATTATTTAGTTGACGATTCTGCCGCCTCACTGCATACTAGATACAGTTGCCCCTTTGAAATAGAAGGCAGTGAATCAGAGGAGCCGACCTCCATGGTACAATTCACAAATGCACAGCTTAAAGCAGACAACACGAAAGTTAGAGAGGAAGTGGCGTTCCACTAATTTAGAAGAATCCCGGTTAGCCTGGAAAAACAGTTTAAAAACATACAAAAAAGCTCTCCGTGATGCCAGAACAGCATATTATTCCGCATTAATAGAGGAAAACAAGAACAACCCCCGGTTTCTGTTCAGCACTGTAGCCAGGCTGACTAAGAGCCATAGTTCTGTTGAGCCTAGTATTCCCTTAACTTTGAGCAGCAATGACTTTATGACTTTCTTTACTAGTAAAATTGTAGCCATTAGGGAAAAGATTCACCAGATCCTCCCTACAAATATTACGGCTAGATCTTCATGTACAACAGCTATAGAATCCTCAATAAGGCCCCAATCCATCTTAGACTGCTTTTCACCCATAGATCTCACTGAGCTAAGTTCAACTACCGCCTCCTCAAAACTAACAACATGTCTTTTAGACCCTGTTCCAACCAAATTGCTTAAAGATGTTCTACCTTTAATAGACACTTTCATATTAGATTTGATTAACCTATCTTTAGAAACTGGCTATGTACCAAAGGCCTATAAAGTTGCTGTAATCAAACCATTACTTAAAAAACCTTGTCTTGATCCAGGTGATTTAGCCAACTATAGACCAATATCAAATCTCCCGTTTATTTCTAAAATCCTTGAAAAAGTAGTTGCAAAACAATTATGTGATCACCTTTACAGGAATAATTTGTATGAAGACTTTCAGTCAGGATTTAGAGCTCATCACAGTACAGAAACAGCACTGGTAAAAGTCTCCAATGATCTTCTCCTGGCTTCAGATAATGGACTTGTGTCTGTACTCGTCTTACTAGACCTTAGTGCCGCATTTGACACCATTGACCACAACATTTTATTACAGAGACTAGAACATGGATTTGGGATTAAAGGAACCACATTATATTGGTTTAAATCTTATCTGTCAGACAGATTCCAACTTGTTCATGTTAATGATGACTCTTCTTTATGCACCAAAGTCAGCTATGGAGTTCCACAGGGCTCTGTGTTAGGACCAATACTTTTTAATCTCTACATGTCACCTTTAGGCAAAATCATTAGGAAACATTCCATAAACTTCCACTGATATGCAGATGATACCCAGCTCTATTTATCTGTGAAACCAGAAGATACTAACCAATTAGTCAAATTTGAAGCATGTCTAAAAGACATAAAGAACTGGATGTCCTACAATTTCCTACTTCTAAATTCAGACAAAACTGAAATCATCCTCTTTGGGCCTAAAAACATGAGAAATATGCTGTCTAACAATATAGTTACTCTAGATGACATAACTTTGGCCTCTAGTACTACGGTGAGGAACCTTGGAGTTATCTTTGACCAAGATTTGGCGTTTACGTCACATAAAAGACAAATGTCTAGAACAGCCTTCTTCCACCTACGGAACATTGCTAAAATTAGAAGCATCCTGTCTCAAAGTGATGCCGAAAAACTGGTCCATGCATTTGTTACTTCTAGGTTGGACTACTGTAATTGCCTACTTCTGGGGTGTCCTAATAACTCTCTAAAAAGCCTTCAATTAATCCAAAATGCTGCAGCAAGAGTGCTGACTGGATTAGGAAAGAGAGATCATATTTCACCTTCACTAGCTTCTCTTCATTGGCTTCCCATAAAATCTAGAATAGAGTTCAAAACCCTCCTCCTTACATACAAAGCTCTTAATGGTCAAGCTCCATCATATTTAAAAGATCTCATAGTCCTGTATCGCCCAATTAGACCACTTTGATCCCAAAATACTGGCCTACTTGTGGTTCCCAGAGTTTGCAAAAGTAGAATGGGAGGCAGAGCCTTTAGCTATCAAGCTCCTCTCCTGTGGAACCAGCTTCCAATCCAAATTCGGGGAGCAGACACCCTCTCTACTTTTAAGACTAGGCTTAAAACTTTCCTTTTTGATAAAGCTTATAGTTAAAAATCCTCACTCAACGCCAGTGCCTTTTCCATTAGGCCACTGGGGCATCTCAAACACCTTTACTCATCAGTTCTTCCACCAAACAGTTGCTTCCTAGACAGAGCATAATGTGAGACATGCCATGTTGGCTTTGGGTAACACAATAATGGCCCCAAATGCAGTAGATATAGTGAGTAGAAGGGAAATTTTTAAAAGTGCAAAGAAAAAGATGTGAAACACGTAGAAACTAGATTGCCATGCTGATATGAAACTGGCATTGTACCCCAGATTGGACTCGAACCCTTTGGGTAGCACAATAATGACAATAAAAGCAGTTAGTATAGTAAGATGGAGGAAAGCATTTGAAAGAGCAGAGAAAAGAATGTGAAATATACAAAAATTGCATTCCCAAGCTGATATGCATCTGGAATTGTACAGTAGGTGAATATGTACTTTCTGTATCTGGTTCACTTTACTAAAAGGTTGTAAAGGCCCTAAGTCAGCTTACAAAACACAGTTAGCAGAGGATGGTTTCGATCCATCGACCTCTGGGTTATGGGCCCAGCACACTTCTGCTGCGCCACTCTGCTGTCAACCACCCCAGATGGGACTCTAACCCTTTGGGTAACACAATAATCACAATAAAAGCAGTTAGTATAGTAAGATGGAGGAAAGCATTTGAAAGAGCAGAGAAAAGAATGTGAAATATACAAAAATTGCATTCCCAAGCTGATATGCATCTGGAATTGTACAGTAGGTGAATATGTACTTTCTGTATCTGGTTCACTTTACTAAAAGGTTGTAAAGGCCCTAAGTCAGCTTACAAAACACAGTTAGCAGAGGATGGTTTCGATCCATCGACCTCTGGGTTATGGGCCCAGCACGCTTCCGCTGCGCCACTCTGCTGTCAACCACTCCAGATGGGACTCGAACCCTTTGGGTAACACAATAATGACAATAAACGCAGTTAGTATAGTAAGATGGAGGAAAGCATTTGAAAGAGCAGAGAAAAGAATGTGAAATATACAAAAATTGCATTCCCAAGCTCATATGCATCTGGAATTGTACAGTAGGTGAATATGTACTTTCTGTATCTGGTTCACTTTACTAAAAGGTTGTAAAGGCCCTAAGTCAGCTTACAAAACACAGTTAGCAGAGGATGGTTTCGATCCATCGACCTCTGGGTTATGGGCCCAGCACGCTTCCGCTGCGCCACTCTGCTTTGAACCACACCAGATTGGACTCGAACCCTTTGGGTAATACAACTGCTCATACTGAACCAAAACCCAAAACTTTCAAATGTGGATTATTAAATATCAGATCTCTCTCTTCTAAATCTTTGTTAGTAAATGACTTGATAAATGATCATCAAATTGGTTTATTTTGTCTCACTGAAACGTGGTTGCAGCAGGAAGAATATGTCAGTTTAAATGAGTCAACCCCCCAAAGTCATATTAATTATCATGTTCCTAGATGCACAGGCCGAGGTGGAGGAGTAGCAGCAATATTTCACTCTAGCTTATCAATAATTCCTAGACCTAAACATAGTTATACCTCATTTGAGAGTCTTACTCTTAGCCTTTCACACCCAAACTGGAAAACTCAAAAACCACTATTATTTGTTATCGTGTACCGTCCTCCAGTCCCTTATTCAGAGTTTTTGATTGAATTTTCTGATTTTCTATCTGATTTAGTGCTTAGTACAGATAAAGTCATTATAGTGGGTGACTTTAACATTCATGTAGATGCTGACAGTAACTGTCTGAGCACTGCGTTTAATTCATTATTAGATTCAATTGGTTTTTCCCAAAATGTAAATAAACCCACTCATTGTTTTAGTCACACGTTAGACCTTGTCCTTACATATGGCATTGAAACTGATAATTTAATAGTATTTCCTCATAATTCTCTTCTGTCTGACCATTTTCTAATAACATTTGAATTTACAATAACGGACTATACAGCAGTTAGGAAAAAATTCCACTACAGCAGATGTTTATCTGAAAATGCTGTGAATACATTTAAAGAAATTATTTCTTCATCTTTTTCACCACCATGTGTCAATACTATGGTGAGTAGCCATCTTACTCCTGTGCAAATTGATTATTTAGTTGACGATTCTGCCGCCTCACTGCATACTAGATACAGTTGCCCCTTTGAAATAGAAGGCAGTGAATCAGAGGAGCCGACCTCCATGGTACAATTCACAAATGCACAGCTTAAAGCAGACAACACGAAAGTTAGAGAGGAAGTGGCGTTCCACTAATTTAGAAGAATCCCGGTTAGCCTGGAAAAACAGTTTAAAAACATACAAAAAAGCTCTCCGTGATGCCAGAACAGCATATTATTCCGCATTAATAGAGGAAAACAAGAACAACCCCCGGTTTCTGTTCAGCACTGTAGCCAGGCTGACTAAGAGCCATAGTTCTGTTGAGCCTAGTATTCCCTTAACTTTGAGCAGCAATGACTTTATGACTTTCTTTACTAGTAAAATTGTAGCCATTAGGGAAAAGATTCACCAGATCCTCCCTACAAATATTACGGCTAGATCTTCATGTACAACAGCTATAGAATCCTCAATAAGGCCCCAATCCATCTTAGACTGCTTTTCACCCATAGATCTCACTGAGCTAAGTTCAACTACCGCCTCCTCAAAACTAACAACATGTCTTTTAGACCCTGTTCCAACCAAATTGCTTAAAGATGTTCTACCTTTAATAGACACTTTCATATTAGATTTGATTAACCTATCTTTAGAAACTGGCTATGTACCAAAGGCCTATAAAGTTGCTGTAATCAAACCATTACTTAAAAAACCTTGTCTTGATCCAGGTGATTTAGCCAACTATAGACCAATATCAAATCTCCCGTTTATTTCTAAAATCCTTGAAAAAGTAGTTGCAAAACAATTATGTGATCACCTTTACAGGAATAATTTGTATGAAGACTTTCAGTCAGGATTTAGAGCTCATCACAGTACAGAAACAGCACTGGTAAAAGTCTCCAATGATCTTCTCCTGGCTTCAGATAATGGACTTGTGTCTGTACTCGTCTTACTAGACCTTAGTGCCGCATTTGACACCATTGACCACAACATTTTATTACAGAGACTAGAACATGGATTTGGGATTAAAGGAACCACATTACATTGGTTTAAATCTTATCTGTCAGACAGATTCCAACTTGTTCATGTTAATGATGACTCTTCTTTATGCACCAAAGTCAGCTATGGAGTTCCACAGGGCTCTGTGTTAGGACCAATACTTTTTAATCTCTACATGTCACCTTTAGGCAAAATCATTAGGAAACATTCCATAAACTTCCACTGATATGCAGATGATACCCAGCTCTATTTATCTGTGAAACCAGAAGATACTAACCAATTAGTCAAATTTGAAGCATGTCTAAAAGACATAAAGAACTGGATGTCCTACAATTTCCTACTTCTAAATTCAGACAAAACTGAAATCATCCTCTTTGGGCCTAAAAACATGAGAAATATGCTGTCTAACAATATAGTTACTCTAGATGACATAACTTTGGCCTCTAGTACTACGGTGAGGAACCTTGGAGTTATCTTTGACCAAGATTTGGCGTTTACGTCACATAAAAGACAAATGTCTAGAACAGCCTTCTTCCACCTACGGAACATTGCTAAAATTAGAAGCATCCTGTCTCAAAGTGATGCCGAAAAACTGGTCCATGCATTTGTTACTTCTAGGTTGGACTACTGTAATTGCCTACTTCTGGGGTGTCCTAATAACTCTCTAAAAAGCCTTCAATTAATCCAAAATGCTGCAGCAAGAGTGCTGACTGGATTAGGAAAGAGAGATCATATTTCACCTTCACTAGCTTCTCTTCATTGGCTTCCCATAAAATCTAGAATAGAGTTCAAAACCCTCCTCCTTACATACAAAGCTCTTAATGGTCAAGCTCCATCATATTTAAAAGATCTCATAGTCCTGTATCGCCCAATTAGACCACTTTGATCCCAAAATACTGGCCTACTTGTGGTTCCCAGAGTTTGCAAAAGTAGAATGGGAGGCAGAGCCTTTAGCTATCAAGCTCCTCTCCTGTGGAACCAGCTTCCAATCCAAATTCGGGGAGCAGACACCCTCTCTACTTTTAAGACTAGGCTTAAAACTTTCCTTTTTGATAAAGCTTATAGTTAAAAATCCTCACTCAACGCCAGTGCCTTTTCCATTAGGCCACTGGGGCATCTCAAACACCTTTACTCATCAGTTCTTCCACCAAACAGTTGCTTCCTAGACAGAGCATAATGTGAGACATGCCATGTTGGCTTTGGGTAACACAATAATGGCCCCAAATGCAGTAGATATAGTGAGTAGAAGGGAAATTTTTAAAAGTGCAAAGAAAAAGATGTGAAACACGTAGAAACTAGATTGCCATGCTGATATGAAACTGGCATTGTACCCCAGATTGGACTCGAACCCTTTGGGTAGCACAATAATGACAATAAAAGCAGTTAGTATAGTAAGATGGAGGAAAGCATTTGAAAGAGCAGAGAAAAGAATGTGAAATATACAAAAATTGCATTCCCAAGCTGATATGCATCTGGAATTGTACAGTAGGTGAATATGTACTTTCTGTATCTGGTTCACTTTACTAAAAGGTTGTAAAGGCCCTAAGTCAGCTTACAAAACACAGTTAGCAGAGGATGGTTTCGATCCATCGACCTCTGGGTTATGGGCCCAGCACGCTTCCGCTGCGCCACTCTGCTGTCAACCACCCCAGATGGGACTCTAACCCTTTGGGTAACACAATAATGACAATAAAAGCAGTTAGTATAGTAAGATGGAGGAAAGCATTTGAAAGAGCAGAGAAAAGAATGTGAAATATACAAAAATTGCATTCCCAAGCTGATATGCATCTGGAATTGTACAGTAGGTGAATATGTACTTTCTGTATCTGGTTCACTTTACTAAAAGATTGTAAAGGCCCTAAGTCAGCTTACAAAACACAGTTAGCAGAGGATGGTTTCGATCCATCGACCTCTGGGTTATGGGCCCAGCACGCTTCCGCTGCGCCACTCTGCTGTCAACCACTCCAGATGGGACTCGAACCCTTTGGGTAACACAATAATGACAATAAACGCAGTTAGTATAGTAAGATGGAGGAAAGCATTTGAAAGAGCAGAGAAAAGAATGTGAAATATACAAAAATTGCATTCCCAAGCTCATATGCATCTGGAATTGTACAGTAGGTGAATATGTACTTTCTGTATCTGGTTCACTTTACTAAAAGGTTGTAAAGGCCCTAAGTCAGCTTACAAAACACAGTTAGCAGAGGATGGTTTCGATCCATCGACCTCTGGGTTATGGGCCCAGCACGCTTCCGCTGCGCCACTCTGCTTTGAACCACACCAGATTGGACTCGAACCCTTTGGGTAATACAACTGCTCATACTGAACCAAAACCCAAAACTTTCAAATGTGGATTATTAAATATCAGATCTCTCTCTTCTAAATCTTTGTTAGTAAATGACTTGATAAATGATCATCAAATTGGTTTATTTTGTCTCACTGAAACGCGGTTGCAGCAGGAAGAATATGTCAGTTTAAATGAGTCAACCCCCCAAAGTCATATTAATTATCATGTTCCTAGATGCACAGGCCGAGGTGGAGGAGTAGCAGCAATATTTCACTCTAGCTTATCAATAATTCCTAGACCTAAACATAGTTATACCTCATTTGAGAGTCTTACTCTTAGCCTTTCACACCCAAACTGGAAAACTCAAAAACCACTATTATTTGTTATCGTGTACCGTCCTCCAGTCCCTTATTCAGAGTTTTTGATTGAATTTTCTGATTTTCTATCTGATTTAGTGCTTAGTACAGATAAAGTCATTATAGTGGGTGACTTTAACATTCATGTAGATGCTGACAGTAACTGTCTGAGCACTGCGTTTAATTCATTATTAGATTCAATTGGTTTTTCCCAAAATGTAAATAAACCCACTCATTGTTTTAGTCACACGTTAGACCTTGTCCTTACATATGGCATTGAAACTGATAATTTAATAGTATTTCCTCATAATTCTCTTCTGTCTGACCATTTTCTAATAACATTTGAATTTACAATAACGGACTATACAGCAGTTAGGAAAAAATTCCACTACAGCAGATGTTTATCTGAAAATGCTGTGAATACATTTAAAGAAATTATTTCTTCATCTTTTTCACCACCATGTGTCAATACTATGGTGAGTAGCCATCTTACTCCTGTGCAAATTGATTATTTAGTTGACGATTCTGCCGCCTCACTGCATACTAGATACAGTTGCCCCTTTGAAATAGAAGGCAGTGAATCAGAGGAGCCGACCTCCATGGTACAATTCACAAATGCACAGCTTAAAGCAGACAACACGAAAGTTAGAGAGGAAGTGGCGTTCCACTAATTTAGAAGAATCCCGGTTAGCCTGGAAAAACAGTTTAAAAACATACAAAAAAGCTCTCCGTGATGCCAGAACAGCATATTATTCCGCATTAATAGAGGAAAACAAGAACAACCCCCGGTTTCTGTTCAGCACTGTAGCCAGGCTGACTAAGAGCCATAGTTCTGTTGAGCCTAGTATTCCCTTAACTTTGAGCAGCAATGACTTTATGACTTTCTTTACTAGTAAAATTGTAGCCATTAGGGAAAAGATTCACCAGATCCTCCCTACAAATATTACGGCTAGATCTTCATGTACAACAGCTATAGAATCCTCAATAAGGCCCCAATCCATCTTAGACTGCTTTTCACCCATAGATCTCACTGAGCTAAGTTCAACTACCGCCTCCTCAAAACTAACAACATGTCTTTTAGACCCTGTTCCAACCAAATTGCTTAAAGATGTTCTACCTTTAATAGACACTTTCATATTAGATTTGATTAACCTATCTTTAGAAACTGGCTATGTACCAAAGGCCTATAAAGTTGCTGTAATCAAACCATTACTTAAAAAACCTTGTCTTGATCCAGGTGATTTAGCCAACTATAGACCAATATCAAATCTCCCGTTTATTTCTAAAATCCTTGAAAAAGTAGTTGCAAAACAATTATGTGATCACCTTTACAGGAATAATTTGTATGAAGACTTTCAGTCAGGATTTAGAGCTCATCACAGTACAGAAACAGCACTGGTAAAAGTCTCCAATGATCTTCTCCTGGCTTCAGATAATGGACTTGTGTCTGTACTCGTCTTACTAGACCTTAGTGCCGCATTTGACACCATTGACCACAACATTTTATTACAGAGACTAGAACATGGATTTGGGATTAAAGGAACCACATTATATTGGTTTAAATCTTATCTGTCAGACAGATTCCAACTTGTTCATGTTAATGATGACTCTTCTTTATGCACCAAAGTCAGCTATGGAGTTCCACAGGGCTCTGTGTTAGGACCAATACTTTTTAATCTCTACATGTCACCTTTAGGCAAAATCATTAGGAAACATTCCATAAACTTCCACTGATATGCAGATGATACCCAGCTCTATTTATCTGTGAAACCAGAAGATACTAACCAATTAGTCAAATTTGAAGCATGTCTAAAAGACATAAAGAACTGGATGTCCTACAATTTCCTACTTCTAAATTCAGACAAAACTGAAATCATCCTCTTTGGGCCTAAAAACATGAGAAATATGCTGTCTAACAATATAGTTACTCTAGATGACATAACTTTGGCCTCTAGTACTACGGTGAGGAACTTTGGAGTTATCTTTGACCAAGATTTGGCGTTTACGTCACATAAAAGACAAATGTCTAGAACAGCCTTCTTCCACCTACGGAACATTGCTAAAATTAGAAGCATCCTGTCTCAAAGTGATGCCGAAAAACTGGTCCATGCATTTGTTACTTCTAGGTTGGACTACTGTAATTGCCTACTTCTGGGGTGTCCTAATAACTCTCTAAAAAGCCTTCAATTAATCCAAAATGCTGCAGCAAGAGTGCTGACTGGATTAGGAAAGAGAGATCATATTTCACCTTCACTAGCTTCTCTTCATTGGCTTCCCATAAAATCTAGAATAGAGTTCAAAACCCTCCTCCTTACATACAAAGCTCTTAATGGTCAAGCTCCATCATATTTAAAAGATCTCATAGTCCTGTATCGCCCAATTAGACCACTTTGATCCCAAAATACTGGCCTACTTGTGGTTCCCAGAGTTTGCAAAAGTAGAATGGGAGGCAGAGCCTTTAGCTATCAAGCTCCTCTCCTGTGGAACCAGCTTCCAATCCAAATTCGGGGAGCAGACACCCTCTCTACTTTTAAGACTAGGCTTAAAACTTTCCTTTTTGATAAAGCTTATAGTTAAAAATCCTCACTCAACGCCAGTGCCTTTTCCATTAGGCCACTGGGGCATCTCAAACACCTTTACTCATCAGTTCTTCCACCAAACAGTTGCTTCCTAGACAGAGCATAATGTGAGACATGCCATGTTGGCTTTGGGTAACACAATAATGGCCCCAAATGCAGTAGATATAGTGAGTAGAAGGGAAATTTTTAAAAGTGCAAAGAAAAAGATGTGAAACACGTAGAAACTAGATTGCCATGCTGATATGAAACTGGCATTGTACCCCAGATTGGACTCGAACCCTTTGGGTAGCACAATAATGACAATAAAAGCAGTTAGTATAGTAAGATGGAGGAAAGCATTTGAAAGAGCAGAGAAAAGAATGTGAAATATACAAAAATTGCATTCCCAAGCTGATATGCATCTGGAATTGTACAGTAGGTGAATATGTACTTTCTGTATCTGGTTCACTTTACTAAAAGGTTGTAAAGGCCCTAAGTCAGCTTACAAAACACAGTTAGCAGAGGATGGTTTCGATCCATCGACCTCTGGGTTATGGGCCCAGCACGCTTCCGCTGCGCCACTCTGCTGTCAACCACCCCAGATGGGACTCTAACCCTTTGGGTAACACAATAATCACAATAAAAGCAGTTAGTATAGTAAGATGGAGGAAAGCATTTGAAAGAGCAGAGAAAAGAATGTGAAATATACAAAAATTGCATTCCCAAGCTGATATGCATCTGGAATTGTACAGTAGGTGAATATGTACTTTCTGTATCTGGTTCACTTTACTAAAAGGTTGTAAAGGCCCTAAGTCAGCTTACAAAACACAGTTAGCAGAGGATGGTTTCGATCCATCGACCTCTGGGTTATGGGCCCAGCACGCTTCCGCTGCGCCACTCTGCTGTCAACCACTCCAGATGGGACTCGAACCCTTTGGGTAACACAATAATGACAATAAACGCAGTTAGTATAGTAAGATGGAGGAAAGCATTTGAAAGAGCAGAGAAAAGAATGTGAAATATACAAAAATTGCATTCCCAAGCTCATATGCATCTGGAATTGTACAGTAGGTGAATATGTACTTTCTGTATCTGGTTCACTTTACTAAAAGGTTGTAAAGGCCCTAAGTCAGCTTACAAAACACAGTTAGCAGAGGATGGTTTCGATCCATCGACCTCTGGGTTATGGGCCCAGCACGCTTCCGCTGCGCCACTCTGCTTTGAACCACACCAGATTGGACTCGAACCCTTTGGGTAATACAACTGCTCATACTGAACCAAAACCCAAAACTTTCAAATGTGGATTATTAAATATCAGATCTCTCTCTTCTAAATCTTTGTTAGTAAATGACTTGATAAATGATCATCAAATTGGTTTATTTTGTCTCACTGAAACGTGGTTGCAGCAGGAAGAATATGTCAGTTTAAATGAGTCAACCCCCCAAAGTCATATTAATTATCATGTTCCTAGATGCACAGGCCGAGGTGGAGGAGTAGCAGCAATATTTCACTCTAGCTTATCAATAATTCCTAGACCTAAACATAGTTATACCTCATTTGAGAGTCTTACTCTTAGCCTTTCACACCCAAACTGGAAAACTCAAAAACCACTATTATTTGTTATCGTGTACCGTCCTCCAGTCCCTTATTCAGAGTTTTTGATTGAATTTTCTGATTTTCTATCTGATTTAGTGCTTAGTACAGATAAAGTCATTATAGTGGGTGACTTTAACATTCATGTAGATGCTGACAGTAACTGTCTGAGCACTGCGTTTAATTCATTATTAGATTCAATTGGTTTTTCCCAAAATGTAAATAAACCCACTCATTGTTTTAGTCACACGTTAGACCTTGTCATTACATATGGCATTGAAACTGATAATTTAATAGTATTTCCTCATAATTCTCTTCTGTCTGACCATTTTCTAATAACATTTGAATTTACAATAACGGACTATACAGCAGTTAGGAAAAAATTCCACTACAGCAGATGTTTATCTGAAAATGCTGTGAATACATTTAAAGAAATTATTTCTTCATCTTTTTCACCACCATGTGTCAATACTATGGTGAGTAGCCATCTTACTCCTGTGCAAATTGATTATTTAGTTGACGATTCTGCCGCCTCACTGCATACTAGATACAGTTGCCCCTTTGAAATAGAAGGCAGTGAATCAGAGGAGCCGACCTCCATGGTACAATTCACAAATGCACAGCTTAAAGCAGACAACACGAAAGTTAGAGAGGAAGTGGCGTTCCACTAATTTAGAAGAATCCCGGTTAGCCTGGAAAAACAGTTTAAAAACATACAAAAAAGCTCTCCGTGATGCCAGAACAGCATATTATTCCGCATTAATAGAGGAAAAAAGAACAACCCCCGGTTTCTGTTCAGCACTGTAGCCAGGCTGACTAAGAGCCATAGTTCTGTTGAGCCTAGTATTCCCTTAACTTTGAGCAGCAATGACTTTATGACTTTCTTTACTAGTAAAATTGTAGCCATTAGGGAAAAGATTCACCAGATCCTCCCTACAAATATTACGGCTAGATCTTCATGTACAACAGCTATAGAATCCTCAATAAGGCCCCAATCCATCTTAGACTGCTTTTCACCCATAGATCTCACTGAGCTAAGTTCAACTACCGCCTCCTCAAAACTAACAACATGTCTTTTAGACCCTGTTCCAACCAAATTGCTTAAAGATGTTCTACCTTTAATAGACACTTTCATATTAGATTTGATTAACCTATCTTTAGAAACTGGCTATGTACCAAAGGCCTATAAAGTTGCTGTAATCAAACCATTACTTAAAAAACCTTGTCTTGATCCAGGTGATTTAGCCAACTATAGACCAATATCAAATCTCCCGTTTATTTCTAAAATCCTTGAAAAAGTAGTTGCAAAACAATTATGTGATCACCTTTACAGGAATAATTTGTATGAAGACTTTCAGTCAGGATTTAGAGCTCATCACAGTACAGAAACAGCACTGGTAAAAGTCTCCAATGATCTTCTCCTGGCTTCAGATAATGGACTTGTGTCTGTACTCGTCTTACTAGACCTTAGTGCCGCATTTGACACCATTGACCACAACATTTTATTACAGAGACTAGAACATGGATTTGGGATTAAAGGAACCACATTACATTGGTTTAAATCTTATCTGTCAGACAGATTCCAACTTGTTCATGTTAATGATGACTCTTCTTTATGCACCAAAGTCAGCTATGGAGTTCCACAGGGCTCTGTGTTAGGACCAATACTTTTTAATCTCTACATGTCACCTTTAGGCAAAATCATTAGGAAACATTCCATAAACTTCCACTGATATGCAGATGATACCCAGCTCTATTTATCTGTGAAACCAGAAGATACTAACCAATTAGTCAAATTTGAAGCATGTCTAAAAGACATAAAGAACTGGATGTCCTACAATTTCCTACTTCTAAATTCAGACAAAACTGAAATCATCCTCTTTGGGCCTAAAAACATGAGAAATATGCTGTCTAACAATATAGTTACTCTAGATGACATAACTTTGGCCTCTAGTACTACGGTGAGGAACCTTGGAGTTATCTTTGACCAAGATTTGGCGTTTACGTCACATAAAAGACAAATGTCTAGAACAGCCTTCTTCCACCTACGGAACATTGCTAAAATTAGAAGCATCCTGTCTCAAAGTGATGCCGAAAAACTGGTCCATGCATTTGTTACTTCTAGGTTGGACTACTGTAATTGCCTACTTCTGGGGTGTCCTAATAACTCTCTAAAAAGCCTTCAATTAATCCAAAATGCTGCAGCAAGAGTGCTGACTGGATTAGGAAAGAGAGATCATATTTCACCTTCACTAGCTTCTCTTCATTGGCTTCCCATAAAATCTAGAATAGAGTTCAAAACCCTCCTCCTTACATACAAAGCTCTTAATGGTCAAGCTCCATCATATTTAAAAGATCTCATAGTCCTGTATCGCCCAATTAGACCACTTCGATCCCAAAATACTGGCCTACTTGTGGTTCCCAGAGTTTGCAAAAGTAGAATGGGAGGCAGAGCCTTTAGCTATCAAGCTCCTCTCCTGTGGAACCAGCTTCCAATCCAAATTCGGGGAGCAGACACCCTCTCTACTTTTAAGACTAGGCTTAAAACTTTCCTTTTTGATAAAGCTTATAGTTAAAAATCCTCACTCAACGCCAGTGCCTTATCCATTAGGCCACTGGGGCATCTCAAACACCTTTACTCATCAGTTCTTCCACCAAACAGTTGCTTCCTAGACAGAGCATAATGTGAGACATGCCATGTTGGCTTTGGGTAACACAATAATGGCCCCAAATGCAGTAGATATAGTGAGTAGAAGGGAAATTTTTAAAAGTGCAAAGAAAAAGATGTGAAACACGTAGAAACTAGATTGCCATGCTGATATGAAACTGGCATTGTACCCCAGATTGGACTCGAACCCTTTGGGTAGCACAATAATGACAATAAAAGCAGTTAGTATAGTAAGATGGAGGAAAGCATTTGAAAGAGCAGAGAAAAGAATGTGAAATATACAATAATTGCATTCCCAAGCTGATATGCATCTGGAATTGTATAGTAGGTGAATATGTACTTTCTGTATCTGGTTCACTTTACTAAGAGGTTGTAAAGGCCCTAAGTCAGCTTACAAAACACAGTTAGCAGAGGATGGTTTCGATCCATCGACCTCTGGGTTATGGACCCAGCACGCTTCCGCTGCTCCACTCTGCTGTCAACCACCCCAGATGGTACTCGAACCCTTTGGGTAACACAATAATGACAATAAAAGCAGTTAGTATAGTAAGATGGAGGAAAGCATTTGAAAGAGCAGAGAAAAGAATGTGAAATATACAAAAATTGCATTCCCAAGCTGATATACAACTGGAATTGTACAGTAGGTGAATATGTACTTTCTGTATCTGGTTCACTTTACTAAAAGGTTGTAAAGGCCCTAAGTCAGCTTAAAAAACACAGTTAGCAGAGGATGGTTTCGATCCATCGACCTCTGGGTTAGGGGCCCAGCACGCTTCCGCTGCACCACTCTGCTTTGAACCACACCAGATTGGACTTGAACCCTTTGGGTAATACAATAATGACAATAAAAGCAGTTAGTATAGTAAGATGGAGGAAAGCATTTGAAAGAGCAGAGAAAAGAATGTGAAATATAAAAAAATTGCATTCCCAAGCTGATATGCATCTGGAATTGTACAGTAGGTGAATATGTACTTTCTGTATCTGGTTCACTTTACTAAAAGGTTGTAAAGGCCCTAAGTCAGCTTACAAAACACAGTTAGCAGAGGATGTTTTCAATCCATCGACCTCTGGGTTATGGGCCCAGCACGCTTCCGCTGCGCCACTCTGCTGTCAACGACCCCAGATGGGACTCTAACCCTTTGGGTAACACAATAATGACAATAAAAGCAGTTAGTATAGTAAGATGGAGGAAAGCATTTGAAAGAGCAGAGAAAAGAATGTGAAATATACAAAAATTGCATTCCCAAACTGATATGCATCTGGAATTGTACAGTAGGCGAATATGTATTTTCTGTATCTGGTTCACTTTACTAAAAGGTTGTAAAGGCCCTAAGTCAGCTTACAAAACACAGTTAGCAGAGGATGGTTTCGATCCATCGACCTCTGGGTTATGGGCCCAGCACGCTTCCGCTGCTCCACTCTGCTTTCAACCACCCCAGATGGGACTCAAACCCACAATCCCTCGCTTAGAAGGCCAGTACCTTAGCCATTAGGCCACTGGGGCATCACAAACACCTTTACTCCTTAGTTCTTCCAACTAACAGTTGCTTCCTATACAGAGCATAATGTGAGACATGCCATGTTGGCTTTGGGTAACACAATAATGGCCCCAAATGCAGTAGATATAGTGAGTAGAAGGGAAAAGATGTGAAATACGTAGAAACTAGATTGCCATGCTGAGATGAAACTGGCATTGTACACCAGATTGGACTCGAACCCTTTGGGTAACACAATAATCACAATAAAAGCAGTTAGTATAGTAAGATGGACGAAAGCATTTGAAAGAGCAGAGAAAGGAATTTGAAATATACAAAAATTGCATTCCCAAGCTGATATGCATCTGGAATTGTATATTAGGTGAATATGTACTTTCTGTATCTGGTTCACTTTACTAAGAGGTTGTAAAGGCCCTAAGTCAGCTTACAAAACACAGTTAGCAGAGGATGGTTTTGATCCATCGACCTCTGGGTTATGGGCCCAGCGCGCTTCCGCTGCGCCACTCTGCTGTCAACCACTCCAGATGGGACTCGAACCCTTTGGGTAACACAATAATGACAATAAAAGCAGTTAGTATAGTAAGATGGAGGAAAGCATTTGAAAGAGCAGAGAAAAGAATGTGAAATATACAAAAATTGCATTCCCAAGCTCATATGCATCTGGAATTGTACAGTAGGTGAATATGTACTTTCTGTATCTGGTTCACTTTACTAAAAGGTTGTAAAGGCCCTAAGTCAGCTTACAAAACACAGTTAGCAGAGGATGGTTTCGATCCATCGACTTCTGGGTTATGGGCCCAGCACGCTTCCGCTGCGCCACTCTGCTTTGAACCACAGCAGATTGGACTCGAACCCTTTGGGTAATACAACTGCTCATACTGAACCAAAACCCAAAACTTTCAAATGTGGATTATTAAATATCAGATCTCTCTCTTCTAAATCTTTGTTAGTAAATGACTTGATAAATGATCATCAAATTGGTTTATTTTGTCTCACTGAAACGTGGTTGCAGCAGGAAGAACATGTCAGTTTAAATGAGTCAACCCCCCAAAGTCATATTAATTATCATGTTCCTAGATGCACAGGCCGAGGTGGAGGAGTAGCAGCAATATTTCACTCTAGCTTATCAATAATTCCTAGACCTAAACATAGTTATACCTCATTTGAGAGTCTTACTCTTAGCCTTTCACACCCAAACTGGAAAACTCAAAAACCACTATTATTTGTTATCGTGTACCGTCCTCCAGTCCCTTATTCAGAGTTTTTGATTGAATTTTCTGATTTTCTATCTAATTTAGTGCTTAGTACAGATAAAGTCATTATAGTGGGTGACTTTAACATTCATGTAGATGCTGACAGTAACTGTCTGAGCACTGCGTTTAAGTCATTATTAGATTCAATTGGTTTTTCCCAAAATGTAAATAAACCCACTCATTGTTTTAGTCACACGTTAGACCTTGTCCTTACATATGGCATTGAAACTGATAATTTAATAGTATTTCCTCATAATTCTCTTCTGTCTGACCATTTTCTAATAACATTTGAATTTACAATAACGGACTATACAGCAGTTAGGAAAAAATTCCACTACAGCAGATGTTTATCTGAAAATGCTGTGAATACATTTAAAGAAATTATTTCTTCATCTTTTTCACCACCATGTGTCAATACTATGGTGAGTAGCCATCTTACTCCTGTGCAAATTGATTATTTAGTTGACGATTCTGCCGCCTCACTGCATACTAGATACAGTTGCCCCTTTGAAATAGAAGGCAGTGAATCAGAGGAGCCGACCTCCATGGTACAATTCACAAATGCACAGCTTAAAGCAGACAACACGAAAGTTAGAGAGGAAGTGGCGTTCCACTAATTTAGAAGAATCCCGGTTAGCCTGGAAAAACAGTTTAAAAACATACAAAAAAGCTCTCCGTGATGCCAGAACAGCATATTATTCCGCATTAATAGAGGAAAACAAGAACAACCCCCGGTTTCTGTTCAGCACTGTAGCCAGGCTGACTAAGAGCCATAGTTCTGTTGAGCCTAGTATTCCCTTAACTTTGAGCAGCAATGACTTTATGACTTTCTTTACTAGTAAAATTGTAGCCATTAGGGAAAAGATTCACCAGATCCTCCCTACAAATATTACGGCTAGATCTTCATGTACAACAGCTATAGAATCCTCAATAAGGCCCCAATCCATCTTAGACTGCTTTTCACCCATAGATCTCACTGAGCTAAGTTCAACTACCGCCTCCTCAAAACTAACAACATGTCTTTTAGACCCTGTTCCAACCAAATTGCTTAAAGATGTTCTACCTTTAATAGACACTTTCATATTAGATTTGATTAACCTATCTTTAGAAACTGGCTATGTACCAAAGGCCTATAAAGTTGCTGTAATCAAACCATTACTTAAAAAACCTTGTCTTGATCCAGGTGATTTAGCCAACTATAGACCAATATCAAATCTCCCGTTTATTTCTAAAATCCTTGAAAAAGTAGTTGCAAAACAATTATGTGATCACCTTTACAGGAATAATTTGTATGAAGACTTTCAGTCAGGATTTAGAGCTCATCACAGTACAGAAACAGCACTGGTAAAAGTCTCCAATGATCTTCTCCTGGCTTCAGATAATGGACTTGTGTCTGTACTCGTCTTACTAGACCTTAGTGCCGCATTTGACACCATTGACCACAACATTTTATTACAGAGACTAGAACATGGATTTGGGATTAAAGGAACCACATTACATTGGTTT
This sequence comes from Channa argus, assembly GCF_033026475.1. Taxonomy (NCBI): domain Eukaryota; kingdom Metazoa; phylum Chordata; class Actinopteri; order Anabantiformes; family Channidae; genus Channa; species Channa argus. The sequence continues at coordinate 337,823 of NW_027125256.1, read as the reverse complement.
AAATCTTATCTGTCAGACAGATTCCAACTTGTTCATGTTAATGATGACTCTTCTTTATGCACCAAAGTCAGCTATGGAGTTCCACAGGGCTCTGTGTTAGGACCAATACTTTTTAATCTCTACATGTCACCTTTAGGCAAAATCATTAGGAAACATTCCATAAACTTCCACTGATATACAGATGATACCCAGCTCTATTTATCTGTGAAACCAGAAGATACTAACCAATTAGTCAAATTTGAAGCATGTCTAAAAGACATAAAGAACTGGATGTCCTACAATTTCCTACTTCTAAATTCAGACAAAACTGAAATCATCCTCTTTGGGCCTAAAAACATGAGAAATATGCTGTCTAACAATATAGTTACTCTAGATGACATAACTTTGGCCTCTAGTACTACGGTGAGGAACCTTGGAGTTATCTTTGACCAAGATTTGGCGTTTACGTCACATAAAAGACAAATGTCTAGAACAGCCTTCTTCCACCTACGGAACATTGCTAAAATTAGAAGCATCCTGTCTCAAAGTGATGCCGAAAAACTGGTCCATGCATTTGTTACTTCTAGGTTGGACTACTGTAATTCCCTACTTCTGGGGTGTCCTAATAACTCTCTAAAAAGCCTTCAATTAATCCAAAATGCTGCAGCAAGAGTGCTGACTGGATTAGGAAAGAGAGATCATATTTCACCTTCACTAGCTTCTCTTCATTGGCTTCCCATAAAATCTAGAATAGAGTTCAAAACCCTCCTCCTTACATACAAAGCTCTTAATGGTCAAGCTCCATCATATTTAAAAGATCTCATAGTCCTGTATCGCCCAATTAGACCACTTCGATCCCAAAATACTGGCCTACTTGTGGTTCCCAGAGTTTGCAAAAGTAGAATGGGAGGCAGAGCCTTTAGCTATCAAGATCCTCTCCTGTGGAACCAGCTTCCAATCTAAATTCGGGGAGCAGACACCCTCTCTACTTTTAAGACTAGGCTTAAAACTTTCCTTTTTGATAAAGCTTATAGTTAAAAATCCTCACTCAACGCCAGTGCCTTATCCATTAGGCCACTGGGGCATCTCAAACACCTTTACTCATCAGTTCTTCCACCAAACAGTTGCTTCCTAGACAGAGCATAATGTGAGACATGCCATGTTGGCTTTGGGTAACACAATAATGGCCCCAAATGCAGTAGATATAGTGAGTAGAAGGGAAATTTTTAAAAGTGCAAAGAAAAAGATGTGAAACACGTAGAAACTAGATTGCCATGCTGATATGAAACTGGCATTGTACCCCAGATTGGACTCGAACCCTTTGGGTAGCACAATAATGACAATAAAAGCAGTTAGTATAGTAAGATGGAGGAAAGCATTTGAAAGAGCAGAGAAAAGAATGTGAAATATACAAAAATTGCATTCCCAAGCTGATATGCATCTGGAATTGTACAGTAGGTGAATATGTACTTTCTGTATCTGGTTCACTTTACTAAAAGGTTGTAAAGGCCCTAAGTCAGCTTACAAAATACAGTTAGCAGAGGATGGTTTCGATCCATCGACCTCTGGGTTATGGGCCCAGCACGCTTCCGCTGCGCCACTCTGCTGTCAACCACCCCAGATGGGACTCTAACCCTTTGGGTAACACAATAATGACAATAAAAGCAGTTAGTATAATAAGATGGAGGAAAGCATTTGAAAGAGCAGAGAAAAGAATGTGAAATATACAAAAATTGCATTCCCAAGCTGATATGCATCTGGAATTGTACAGTAGGCGAATATGTATTTTCTGTATCTGGTTCACTTTACTAAAAGGTTGTAAAGGCCCTAAGTCAGCTTACAAAACACAGTTAGCAGAGGATGGTTTCGATCCATCGACCTCTGGGTTATGGGCCCAGCACGCTTCCGCTGCGCCACTCTGCTTTCAACCATGCCAGATAGGACTCGAACCCTTTGGGTAACACAATAATGACAATAAAAGCAGTTAGTATAGTAAGATGGAGGAAAGCATTTGAAAGAGCAGAGAAAAGAATGTGAAATATACAAAAATTGCATTCCCAAGCTGATATGCATCTGGAATATTACAGTAGGTGAATATGTACTTTCAGTATCTGGATCACTTTACTTAAAGGTTGTAAAGGACCTAAGTCAGCTTACAAAACACAGTTAGCAAAGGATGGTTTCGATCTATTGACCTCTGGGTTATGGGCCCAGCACGCTTCTGCTGCGCCACTCTGCTGTCAACCACCCCAGATGGGACTCAAACCCACAATCCCTGGCTTAGGAGGCCAGTGCCTTATCCATTAGGCCACTGGGGCATCACAAACACCTTTACTCCTCAGTTCTTCCAACTAACAGTTGCTTCCTATACAGAGCATAATGTGAGACATGCCATGTTGGCTTTGGGTAACACAATAATGGCCCCAAATGCAGTAGATATAGTGAGTAGAAGGGAAAAGATGTGAAATACGTAGAAACTAGATTACCATGCTGAGCTGAAACTGGCATTGTACACCAGATTGGACTCGAACCCTTTGGGTAACACAATAATGACAATAAAAGCAGTTAGTATAGTAAGATGGACGAAAGCATTTGAAAGAGCAGAGAAAGGAATTTGAAATATACAAAAATTGCATTCCCAAGCTGATATGCATCTGGAATTGTACAGTAGATGAATATGTACTGTCTGTATCTGGTTCATTTTACTAAGACGTTGTAAAGGCCCTAAATCACTTTACAAAACACAGTGAGCAGAGGATGGATTCGATCCATCGACCTCTGGGTTATGGGCCCAGCACGCTTCTGCTGCGCCACTCTGCTTTCAACCACGCCAGATTGGACTCGAACCCTTTGGGTAACACAATAATGACAATAAAAGCAGTTAGTATAGTAAGATTGAGGAAAGCATTTGAAAGAGCAGAGAAAAGAATGTGAAATATACAAAAATTGCATTCCCAAGCTGATATGCATCTGGAATTGTACAGTAGGTGAATATGTACATTCTGTATCTGGTTCACTTTACTAAAAAGTTGTAAAGGCCCTAAGTCAGCTTACAAAACGCAGTTAGCAGAGGATGGTTTCGATCCATCGACCTCTGGGTTATGGGCCCAGCGCGCTTCCGCTGCGCCACTCTGCTGTCAACCACTCCAGATGGGACTCGAACCCTTTGGGTAACACAATAATGACAATAAAAGCAGTTAGTATAGTAAGATGGAGGAAAGCATTTGAAAGAGCAGAGAAAAGAATGTGAAATATACAAAAATTGCATTCCCAAGCTCATATGCATCTGGAATTGTACAGTAGGTGAATATGTACTTTCTGTATCTGGTTCACTTTACTAAAAGGTTGTAAAGGCCCTAAGTCAGCTTACAAAACACAGTTAGCAGAGGATGGTTTCGATCCATCGACCTCTGGGTTATGGGCCCAGCACGCTTCCGCTGCGCCACTCTGCTTTGAACCACAGCAGATTGGACTCGAACCCTTTGGGTAATACAACTGCTCATACTGAACCAAAACCCAAAACTTTCAAATGTGGATTATTAAATATCAGATCTCTCTCTTCTAAATCTTTGTTAGTAAATGACTTGATAAATGATCATCAAATTGGTTTATTTTGTCTCACTGAAACGTGGTTGCAGCAGGAAGAACATGTCAGTTTAAATGAGTCAACCCCCCAAAGTCATATTAATTATCATGTTCCTAGATGCACAGGCCGAGGTGGAGGAGTAGCAGCAATATTTCACTCTAGCTTATCAATAATTCCTAGACCTAAACATAGTTATACCTCATTTGAGAGTCTTACTCTTACCCTTTCACACCCAAACTGGAAAACTCAAAAACCACTATTATTTGTTATCGTGTACCGTCCTCCAGTCCCTTATTCAGAGTTTTTGATTGAATTTTCTGATTTTCTATGTGATTTAGTGCTTAGTACAGATAAAGTCATTATAGTGGGTGACTTTAACATTCATGTAGATGCTGACAGTAACTGTCTGAGCACTGCGTTTAAGTCATTATTAGATTCAATTGGTTTTTCCCAAAATGTAAATAAACCCACTCATTGTTTTAGTCACACGTTAGACCTTGTCCTTACATATGGCATTGAAACTGATAATTTAATAGTATTTCCTCATAATTCTCTTCTGTCTGACCATTTTCTAATAACATTTGAATTTACAATAACGGACTATACAGCAGTTAGGAAAAAATTCCACTACAGCAGATGTTTATCTGAAAATGCTGTGAATACATTTAAAGAAATTATTTCTTCATCTTTTTCACCACCATGTGTCAATACTATGGTGAGTAGCCATCTTACTCCTGTGCAAATTGATTATTTAGTTGACGATTCTGCCGCCTCACTGCATACTAGATACAGTTGCCCCTTTGAAATAGAAGGCAGTGAATCAGAGGAGCCGACCTCCATGGTACAATTCACAAATGCACAGCTTAAAGCAGACAACACGAAAGTTAGAGAGGAAGTGGCGTTTCACTAATTTAGAAGAATCCCGGTTAGCCTGGAAAAACAGTTTAAAAACATACAAAAAAAGCTCTCCGTGATGCCAGAACAGCATATTATTCCGCATTAATAGAGGAAAACAAGAACAACCCCCGGTTTCTGTTCAGCACTGTAGCCAGGCTGACTAAGAGCCATAGTTCTGTTGAGCCTAGTATTCCCTTAACTTTGAGCAGCAATGACTTTATGACTTTCTTTACTAGTAAAATTGTAGCCATTAGGGAAAAGATTCACCAGATCCTCCCTACAAATATTACGGCTAGATCTTCATGTACAACAGCTATAGAATCCTCAATAAGGCCCCAATCCATCTTAGACTGCTTTTCACCCATAGATCTCACTGAGCTAAGTTCAACTACCGCCTCCTCAAAACTAACAACATGTCTTTTAGACCCTGTTCCAACCAAATTGCTTAAAGATGTTCTACCTTTAATAGACACTTTCATATTAGATTTGATTAACCTATCTTTAGAAACTGGCTATGTACCAAAGGCCTATAAAGTTGCTGTAATCAAACCATTACTTAAAAAACCTTGTCTTGATCCAGGTGATTTAGCCAACTATAGACCAATATCAAATCTCCCGTTTATTTCTAAAATCCTTGAAAAAGTAGTTGCAAAACAATTATGTGATCACCTTTACAGGTATAATTTGTATGAAGACTTTCAGTCAGCATTTAGAGCTCATCACAGTACAGAAACAGCACTGGTAAAAGTCTCCAATGATCTTCTCCTGGCTTCAGATAATGGACTTGTGTCTGTACTCGTCTTACTAGACCTTAGTGCCGCATTTGACACCATTGACCACAACATTTTATTACAGAGACTAGAACATGGATTTGGGATTAAAGGAACCACATTACATTGGTTTAAATCTTATCTGTCAGACAGATTCCAACTTGTTCATGTTAATGATGACTCTTCTTTATGCACCAAAGTCAGCTATGGAGTTCCACAGGGCTCTGTGTTAGGACCAATACTTTTTAATCTCTACATGTCACCTTTAGGCAAAATCATTAGGAAACATTCCATAAACTTCCACTGATATGCAGATGATACCCAGCTCTATTTATCTGTGAAACCAGAAGATACTAACCAATTAGTCAAATTTGAAGCATGTCTAAAAGACATAAAGAACTGGATGTCCTACAATTTCTTACTTCTAAATTCAGACAAAACTGAAATCATCCTCTTTGGGCCTAAAAACATGAGAAATATGCTGTCTAACAATATAGTTACTCTAGATGACATAACTTTGGCCTCTAGTACTACGGTGAGGAACCTTGGAGTTATCTTTGACCAAGATTTGGCGTTTACGTCACATAAAAGACAAATGTCTAGAACAGCCTTCTTCCACCTACGGAACATTGCTAAAATTAGAAGCATCCTGTCTCAAAGTGATGCCGAAAAACTGGTCCATGCATTTGTTACTTCTAGGTTGGACTACTGTAATTCCCTACTTCTGGGGTGTCCTAATAACTCTCTAAAAAGCCTTCAATTAATCCAAAATGCTGCAGCAAGAGTGCTGACTGGATTAGGAAAGAGAGATCATATTTCACCTTCACTAGCTTCTCTTCATTGGCTTCCCATAAAATCTAGAATAGAGTTCAAAACCCTCCTCCTTACATACAAAGCTCTTAATGGTCAAGCTCCATCATATTTAAAAGATCTCATAGTCCTGTATCGCCCAATTAGACCACTTCGATCCCAAAATACTGGCCTACTTGTGGTTCCCAGAGTTTGCAAAAGTAGAATGGGAGGCAGAGCCTTTAGCTATCAAGCTCCTCTCCTGTGGAACCAGCTTCCAATCCAAATTCGGGGAGCAGACACCCTCTCTACTTTTAAGACTAGGCTTAAAACTTTCCTTTTTGATAAAGCTTATAGTTAAAAATCCTCACTCAACGCCAGTGCCTTATCCATTAGGCCACTGGGGCATCTCAAACACCTTTACTCATCAGTTCTTCCACCAAACAGTTGCTTCCTAGACAGAGCATAATGTGAGACATGCCATGTTGGCTTTGGGTAACACAATAATGGCCCCAAATGCAGTAGATATAGTGAGTAGAAGGGAAATTTTTAAAAGTGCAAAGAAAAAGATGTGAAACACGTAGAAACTAGATTGCCATGCTGATATGAAACTGGCATTGTACCCCAGATTGGACTCGAACCCTTTGGGTAGCACAATAATGACAATAAAAGCAGTTAGTATAGTAAGATGGAGGAAAGCATTTGAAAGAGCAGAGAAAAGAATGTGAAATATACAATAATTGCATTCCCAAGCTGATATGCATCTGTAATTGTATAGTAGGTGAATATGTACTTTCTGTATCTGGTTCACTTTACTAAAAGGTTGTAAAGGCCCTAAGTCAGCTTACAAAACACAGTTAGCAGAGGATGGTTTCGATCCATCGACCTCTGGGTTATGGGCCCAGCACGCTTCCGCTGCGCCACTCTGCTGTCAACCACCCCAGATGGGACTCTAACCCTTTGGGTAACACAATAATGACAATAAAAGCAGTTAGTATAGTAAGATGGAGGAAAGCATTTGAAAGAGCAGAGAAAAGAATGTGAAATATACAAAAATTGCATTCCCAAGCTCATATGCATCTGGAATTGTACAGTAGGTGAATATGTACTTTCTGTATCTGGTTCACTTTACTAAAAGGTTGTAAAGGCCCTAAGTCAGCTTACAAAACACAGTTAGCAGAGGATGGTTTTGATCCATCAACCTCTGGGTTATGGGCCCAGCACGCTTCCGCTGCGCCACTCTGCTTTGAACCACACCAGATTGGACTCGAACCCTTTGGGTAATACAACTGCTCATACTGAACCAAAACCCAAAACTTTCAAATGTGGATTATTAAATATCAGATCTCTCTCTTCTAAATCTTTGTTAGTAAATGACTTGATAAATGATCATCAAATTGGTTTATTTTGTCTCACTGAAACGTGGTTGCAGCAGGAAGAATATGTCAGTTTAAATGAGTCAACCCCCCAAAGTCATATTAATTATCATGTTCATAGATGCACAGGCCGAGGTGGAGGAGTAGCAGCAATATTTCACTCTAGCTTATCAATAATTCCTAGACCTAAACATAGTTATACCTCATTTGAGAGTCTTACTCTTAGCCTTTCACACCCAAACTGGAAAACTCAAAAACCACTATTATTTGTTATCGTGTACCGTCCTCCAGTCCCTTATTCAGAGTTTTTGATTGAATTTTCTGATTTTCTATCTGATTTAGTGCTTAGTACAGATAAAGTCATTATAGTGGGTGACTTTAACATTCATGTAGATGCTGACAGTAACTGTCTGAGCACTGCGTTTAATTCATTATTAGATTCAATTGGTTTTTCCCAAAATGTAAATAAACCCACTCATTGTTTTAGTCACACGTTAGACCTTGTCCTTACATATGGCATTGAAACTGATAATTTAATAGTATTTCCTCATAATTCTCTTCTGTCTGACCATTTTCTAATAACATTTGAATTTACAATAACGGACTATACAGCAGTTAGGAAAAAATTCCACTACAGCAGATGTTTATCTGAAAATGCTGTGAATACATTTAAAGAAATTATTTCTTCATCTTTTTCACCACCATGTGTCAATACTATGGTGAGTAGCCATCTTACTCCTGTGCAAATTGATTATTTAGTTGACGATTCTGCCGCCTCACTGCATACTAGATACAGTTGCCCCTTTGAAATAGAAGGCAGTGAATCAGAGGAGCCGACCTCCATGGTACAATTCACAAATGCACAGCTTAAAGCAGACAACACGAAAGTTAGAGAGGAAGTGGCGTTCCACTAATTTAGAAGAATCCCGGTTAGCCTGGAAAAACAGTTTAAAAACATACAAAAAAGCTCTCCGTGATGCCAGAACAGCATATTATTCCGCATTAATAGAGGAAAACAAGAACAACCCCCGGTTTCTGTTCAGCACTGTAGCCAGGCTGACTAAGAGCCATAGTTCTGTTGAGCCTAGTATTCCCTTAACTTTGAGCAGCAATGACTTTATGACTTTCTTTACTAGTAAAATTGTAGCCATTAGGGAAAAGATTCACCAGATCCTCCCTACAAATATTACGGCTAGATCTTCATGTACAACAGCTATAGAATCCTCAATAAGGCCCCAATCCATCTTAGACTGCTTTTCACCCATAGATCTCACTGAGCTAAGTTCAACTACCGCCTCCTCAAAACTAACAACATGTCTTTTAGACCCTGTTCCAACCAAATTGGTTAAAGATGTTCTACCTTTAATAGACACTTTCATATTAGATTTGATTAACCTATCTTTAGAAACTGGCTATGTACCAAAGGCCTATAAAGTTGCTGTAATCAAACCATTACTTAAAAAACCTTGTCTTGATCCAGGTGATTTAGCCAACTATAGACCAATATCAAATCTCCCGTTTATTTCTAAAATCCTTGAAAAAGTAGTTGCAAAACAATTATGTGATCACCTTTACAGGAATAATTTGTATGAAGACTTTCAGTCAGGATTTAGAGCTCATCACAGTACAGAAACAGCACTGGTAAAAGTCTCCAATGATCTTCTCCTGGCTTCAGATAATGGACTTGTGTCTGTACTCGTCTTACTAGACCTTAGTGCCGCATTTGACACCATTGACCACAACATTTTATTACAGAGACTAGAACATGGATTTGGGATTAAAGGAACCACATTACATTGGTTTAAATCTTATCTGTCAGACAGATTCCAACTTGTTCATGTTAATGATGACTCTTCTTTATGCACCAAAGTCAGCTATGGAGTTCCACAGGGCTCTGTGTTAGGACCAATACTTTTTAATCTCTACATGTCACCTTTAGGCAAAATCATTAGGAAACATTCCATAAACTTCCACTGATATGCAGATGATACCCAGCTCTATTTATCTGTGAAACCAGAAGATACTAACCAATTAGTCAAATTTGAAGCATGTCTAAAAGACATAAAGAACTGGATGTCCTACAATTTCCTACTTCTAAATTCAGACAAAACTGAAATCCTCCTCTTTGGGCCTAAAAACATGAGAAATATGCTGTCTAACAATATAGTTACTCTAGATGACATAACTTTGGCCTCTAGTACTACGGTGAGGAACCTTGGAGTTATCTTTGACCAAGATTTGGCGTTTACGTCACATAAAAGACAAATGTCTAGAACAGCCTTCTTCCACCTACGGAACATTGCTAAAATTAGAAGCATCCTGTCTCAAAGTGATGCCGAAAAACTGGTCCATGCATTTGTTACTTCTAGGTTGGACTACTGTAATTCCCTACTTCTGGGGTGTCCTAATAACTCTCTAAAAAGCCTTCAATTAATCCAAAATGCTGCAGCAAGAGTGCTGACTGGATTAGGAAAGAGAGATCATATTTCACCTTCACTAGCTTCTCTTCATTGGCTTCCCATAAAATCTAGACTAGAGTTCAAAACCCTCCTCCTTACATACAAAGCTCTTAATGGTCAAGCTCCATCATATTTAAAAGATCTCATAGTCCTGTATCGCCCGATTAGACCACTTCGATCCCAAAATACTGGCCTACTTGTGGTTCCCAGAGTTTGCAAAAGTAGAATGGGAGGCAGAGCCTTTAGCTATCAAGCTCCTCTCCTGTGGAACCAGCTTCCAATCCAAATTCGGGGAGCAGACACCCTCTCTACTTTTAAGACTAGGCTTAAAACTTTCCTTTTTGATAAAGCTTATAGTTAAAAATCCTCACTCAACGCCAGTGCCTTATCCATTAGGCCACTGGGGCATCTCAAACACCTTTACTCATCAGTTCTTCCACCAAACAGTTGCTTCCTAGACAGAGCATAATGTGAGACATGCCATGTTGGCTTTGGGTAACACAATAATGGCCCCAAATGCAGTAGATATAGTGAGTAGAAGGGAAATTTTTAAAAGTGCAAAGAAAAAGATGTGAAACACGTAGAAAATAGATTGCCATGCTGATATGAAACTGGCATTTTACCCCAGATTGGACTCGAACCCTTTGGGTAGCACAATAATGACAATAAAAGCAGTTAGTATAGTAAGATGGAGGAAAGCATTTGAAAGAGCAGAGAAAAGAATGTGAAATATACAATAATTGCATTCCCAAGCTGATATGCATCTGGAATTGTATAGTAGGTGAATATGTACTTTCTGTATCTGGTTCACTTTACTAAGAGGTTGTAAAGGCCCTAAGTCAGCTTACAAAACACAGTTAGCAGAGGATGGTTTCGATCCATCGACCTCTGGGTTATGGGCCCAGCACGCTTCCGCTGCTCCACTCTGCTGTCAACCACCCCAGATGGTACTCGAACCCTTTGGGTAACACAATAATGACAATAAAAGCAGTTAGTATAGTAAGATGGAGGAAAGCATTTGAAAGAGCAGAGAAAAGAATGTGAAATATACAAAAATTGCATTCCCAAGCTGATATACAACTGGAATTGTACAGTAGGTGAATATGTACTTTCTGTATCTGGTTCACTTTACTAAAAGGTTGTAAAGGCCCTAAGTCAGCTTAAAAAACACAGTTAGCAGAGGATGGTTTCGATCCATCGACCTCTGGGTTAGGGGCCCAGCACGCTTCCGCTGCACCACTCTGCTTTGAACCACACCAGATTGGACTTGAACCCTTTGGGTAATACAATAATGACAATAAAAGCAGTTAGTATAGTAAGATGGAGGAAAGCATTTGAAAGAGCAGAGAAAAGAATGTGAAATATAAAAAAATTGCATTCCCAAGCTGATATGCATCTGGAATTGTACAGTAGGTGAATATGTACTTTCTGTATCTGGTTCACTTTACTAAAAGGTTGTAAAGGCCCTAAGTCAGCTTACAAAACACAGTTAGCAGAGGATGGTTTCGATCCATCGACCTCTGGGTTATGGGCCCAGCACGCTTCCGCTGCGCCACTCTGCTGTCAACGACCCCAGATGGGACTCTAACCCTTTGGGTAACACAATAATGACAATAAAAGCAGTTAGTATAGTAAGATGGAGGAAAGCATTTGAAAGAGCAGAGAAAAGAATGTGAAATATACAAAAATTGCATTCCCAAACTGATATGCATCTGGAATTGTACAGTAGGCGAATATGTATTTTCTGTATCTGGTTCACTTTACTAAAAGGTTGTAAAGGCCCTAAGTCAGCTTACAAAACACAGTTAGCAGAGGATGGTTTCGATCCATCGACCTCTGGGTTATGGGCCCAGCACGCTTCCGCTGCTCCACTATGCTTTCAACCACCCCAGATGGGACTCAAACCCACAATCCCTCGCTTAGAAGGCCAGTACCTTATCCATTAGGCCACTGGGGCATCACAAACACCTTTACTCCTCAGTTCTTCCAACTAACAGTTGCTTCCTATACAGAGCATAATGTGAGACATGCCATGTTGGCTTTGGGTAACACAATAATGGCCCCAAATGCAGTAGATATAGTGAGTAGAAGGGAAAAGATGTGAAATACGTAGAAACTAGATTGCCATGCTGAGATGAAACTGGCATTGTACACCAGATTGGACTCGAACCCTTTGGGTAACACAATAATCACAATAAAAGCAGTTAGTATAGTAAGATGGACGAAAGCATTTGAAAGAGCAGAGAAAGGAATTTGAAATATACAAAAATTGCATTCCCAAGCTGATATGCATCTGGAATTGTATATTAGGTGAATATGTACTTTCTGTATCTGGTTCACTTTACTAAGAGGTTGTAAAGGCCCTAAGTCAGCTTACAAAACACAGTTAGCAGAGGATGGTTTTGATCCATCGACCTCTGGGTTATGGGCCCAGCGCGCTTCCGCTGCGCCACTCTGCTGTCAACCACTCCAGATGGGACTCGAACCCTTTGGGTAACACAATAATGACAATAAAAGCAGTTAGTATAGTAAGATGGAGGAAAGCATTTGAAAGAGCAGAGAAAAGAATGTGAAATATACAAAAATTGCATTCCCAAGCTCATATGCATCTGGAATTGTACAGTAGGTGAATATGTACTTTCTGTATCTGGTTCACTTTACTAAAAGGTTGTAAAGGCCCTAAGTCAGCTTACAAAACACAGTTAGCAGAGGATGGTTTCGATCCATCGACTTCTGGGTTATGGGCCCAGCACGCTTCCGCTGCGCCACTCTGCTTTGAACCACAGCAGATTGGACTCGAACCCTTTGGGTAATACAACTGCTCATACTGAACCAAAACCCAAAACTTTCAAATGTGGATTATTAAATATCAGATCTCTCTCTTCTAAATCTTTGTTAGTAAATGACTTGATAAATGATCATCAAATTGGTTTATTTTGTCTCACTGAAACGTGGTTGCAGCAGGAAGAATATGTCAGTTTAAATGAGTCAACCCCCCAAAGTCATATTAATTATCATGTTCCTAGATGCACAGGCCGAGGTGGAGGAGTAGCAGCAATATTTCACTCTAGCTTATCAATAATTCCTAGACCTAAACATAGTTATACCTCATTTGAGAGTCTTACTCTTAGCCTTTCACACCCAAACTGGAAAACTCAAAAACCACTATTATTTGTTATCGTGTACCGTCCTCCAGTCCCTTATTCAGAGTTTTTGATTGAATTTTCTGATTTTCTATCTGATTTAGTGCTTAGTACAGATAAAGTCATTATAGTGGGTGACTTTAACATTCATGTAGATGCTGACAGTAACTGTCTGAGCACTGCGTTTAATTCATTATTAGATTCAATTGGTTTTTCCCAAAATGTAAATAAACCCACTCATTGTTTTAGTCACACGTTAGACCTTGTCCTTACATATGGCATTGAAACTGATAATTTAATAGTATTTCCTCATAATTCTCTTCTGTCTGACCATTTTCTAATAACATTTGAATTTACAATAACGGACTATACAGCAGTTAGGAAAAAATTCCACTACAGCAGATGTTTATCTGAAAATGCTGTGAATACATTTAAAGAAATTATTTCTTCATCTTTTTCACCACCATGTGTCAATACTATGGTGAGTAGCCATCTTACTCCTGTGCAAATTGATTATTTAGTTGACGATTCTGCCGCCTCACTGCATACTAGATACAGTTGCCCCTTTGAAATAGAAGGCAGTGAATCAGAGGAGCCGACCTCCATGGTACAATTCACAAATGCACAGCTTAAAGCAGACAACACGAAAGTTAGAGAGGAAGTGGCGTTCCACTAATTTAGAAGAATCCCGGTTAGCCTGGAAAAACAGTTTAAAAACATACAAAAAAGCTCTCCGTGATGCCAGAACAGCATATTATTCCGCATTAATAGAGGAAAACAAGAACAACCCCCGGTTTCTGTTCAGCACTGTAGCCAGGCTGACTAAGAGCCATAGTTCTGTTGAGCCTAGTATTCCCTTAACTTTGAGCAGCAATGACTTTATGACTTTCTTTACTAGTAAAATTGTAGCCATTAGGGAAAAGATTCACCAGATCCTCCCTACAAATATTACGGCTAGATCTTCATGTACAACAGCTATAGAATCCTCAATAAGGCCCCAATCCATCTTAGACTGCTTTTCACCCATAGATCTCACTGAGCTAAGTTCAACTACCGCCTCCTCAAAACTAACAACATGTCTTTTAGACCCTGTTCCAACCAAATTGCTTAAAGATGTTCTACCTTTAATAGACACTTTCATATTAGATTTGATTAACCTATCTTTAGAAACTGGCTATGTACCAAAGGCCTATAAAGTTGCTGTAATCAAACCATTACTTAAAAAACCTTGTCTTGATCCAGGTGATTTAGCCAACTATAGACCAATATCAAATCTCCCGTTTATTTCTAAAATCCTTGAAAAAGTAGTTGCAAAACAATTATGTGATCACCTTTACAGGAATAATTTGTATGAAGACTTTCAGTCAGGATTTAGAGCTCATCACAGTACAGAAACAGCACTGGTAAAAGTCTCCAATGATCTTCTCCTGGCTTCAGATAATGGACTTGTGTCTGTACTCGTCTTACTAGACCTTAGTGCCGCATTTGACACCATTGACCACAACATTTTATTACAGAGACTAGAACATGGATTTGGGATTAAAGGAACCACATTACATTGGTTTAAATCTTATCTGTCAGACAGATTCCAACTTGTTCATGTTAATGATGACTCTTCTTTATGCACCAAAGTCAGCTATGGAGTTCCACAGGGCTCTGTGTTAGGACCAATACTTTTTAATCTCTACATGTCACCTTTAGGCAAAATCATTAGGAAACATTCCATAAACTTCCACTGATATGCAGATGATACCCAGCTCTATTTATCTGTGAAACCAGAAGATACTAACCAATTAGTCAAATTTGAAGCATGTCTAAAAGACATAAAGAACTGGATGTCCTACAATTTCCTACTTCTAAATTCAGACAAAACTGAAATCCTCCTCTTTGGGCCTAAAAACATGAGAAATATGCTGTCTAACAATATAGTTACTCTAGATGACATAACTTTGGCCTCTAGTACTACGGTGAGGAACCTTGGAGTTATCTTTGACCAAGATTTGGCGTTTACGTCACATAAAAGACAAATTTCTAGAACAGCCTTCTTCCACCTACGGAACATTGCTAAAATTAGAAGCATCCTGTCTCAAAGTGATGCCGAAAAACTGGTCCATGCATTTGTTACTTCTAGGTTGGACTACTGTAATTCCCTACTTCTGGGGTGTCCTAATAACTCTCTAAAAAGCCTTCAATTAATCCAAAATGCTGCAGCAAGAGTGCTGACTGGATTAGGAAAGAGAGATCATATTTCACCTTCACTAGCTTCTCTTCATTGGCTTCCCATAAAATCTAGAATAGAGTTCAAAACCCTCCTCCTTACATACAAAGCTCTTAATGGTCAAGCTCCATCATATTTAAAAGATCTCATAGTCCTGTATCGCCCAATTAGACCACTTCGATCCCAAAATACTGGCCTACTTGTGGTTCCCAGAGTTTGCAAAAGTAGAATGGGAGGCAGAGCCTTTAGCTATCAAGCTCCTCTCCTGTGGAACCAGCTTCCAATCCAAATTCGGGGAGCAGACACCCTCTCTACTTTTAAGACTAGGCTTAAAACTTTCCTTTTTGATAAAGCTTATAGTTAAAAATCCTCACTCAACGCCAGTGCCTTATCCATTAGGCCACTGGGGCATCTCAAACACCTTTACTCATCAGTTCTTCCACCAAACAGTTGCTTCCTAGACAGAGCATAATGTGAGACATGCCATGTTGGCTTTGGGTAACACAATAATGGCCCCAAATGCAGTAGATATAGTGAGTAGAAAGGAAATTTTTAAAAGTGCAAAGAAAAAGATGTGAAACACGTAGAAACTAGATTGCCATGCTGATATGAAACTGGCATTTTACCCCAGATTGGACTCGAACCCTTTAGGTAGCACAATAATGACAATAAAAGCAGTTAGTATAGTAAGATGGAGGAAAGCATTTGAAAGAGCAGAGAAAAGAATGTGAAATATACAATAATTGCATTCCCAAGCTGATATGCATCTGGAATTGTATAGTAGGTGAATATGTACTTTCTGTATCTGGTTCACTTTACTAAGAGGTTGTAAAGGCCCTAAGTCAGCTTACAAAACACAGTTAGCAGAGGATGGTTACGATCCATCGATCTCTGGGTTATGGGCCCAGCACGCTTCCGCTGCGCCACTCTGCTGTCAACCACCCCAGATGGTACTCGAACCCTTTGGGTAACACAATAATGACAATAAAAGCAGTTAGTATAGTAAGATGGAGGAAAGCATTTGAAAGAGCAGAGAAAAGAATGTGAAATATACAAAAATTGCATTCCCAAGCTGATATGCAACTAGAATTGTACAGTAGGTGAATATGTACTTTCTGTATCTGGTTCACTTTACTAAAAGGTTGTAAAGGCCCTAAGTCAGCTTACAAAACACAGTTAGCAGAGGATGGTTTCGATCCATCGACCTCTGGGTTAGGGGCCCAGCACGCTTCCGCTGCACCACTCTGCTTTGAACCACACCAGATTGGACTCGAACCCTTTGGGTAATACAATAATGACAATAAAAGCAGTTAGTATAGTAAGATGGAGGAAAGCATTTGAAAGAGCAGAGAAAAGAATATGAAATATACAAAAATTGCATTCCCAAGCTGATATGCATCTGGAATTGTACAGTAGGCGAATATGTATTTTCTGTATCTGGTTCACTTTACTAAAAGGTTGTAAAGGCCCTAAGTCAGCTTACAAAACACAGTTAGCAGAGGATGGTTTCGATCCATCGACCTCTGGGTTATGGGCCCAGCACGCTTCCGCTGCGCCACTCTGCTGTCAACCCCCCCAGATGCGACTCTAACCCTTTGGGTAACACAATAATGACAATAAAAGCAGTTAGTATAGTAAGATGGAGGAAAGCATTTGAAAGAGCAGAGAAAAGAATGTGAAATATACAAAAATTGCATTCCCAAGCTCATATGCATCTGGAATTGTACAGTAGGTGAATATGTACTTTCTGTATCTGGTTCACTTTACTAAAAGGTTGTAAAGGCCCTAAGTCAGCTTACAAAACACAGTTAGCAGAGGATGGTTTCGATCCATCGACCTCTGGGTTATGGGCCCAGCGCGCTTCCGCTGCGCCACTCTGCTGTCAACCACCCCAGATGGGACTCTAACCCTTTGGGTAACACAATAATGACAATAAAAGCAGTTAGTATAGTAAGATGGAGGAAAGCATTTGAAAGAGCAGAGAAAAGAATGTGAAATATACAAAAATTGCATTCCCAAGCTCATATGCATCTGGAATTGTACAGTAGGTGAATATGTACTTTCTGTATCTGGTTCACTTTACTAAAAGGTTGTAAAGGCCCTAAGTCAGCTTACAAAACACAGTTAGCAGAGGATGGTTTCGATCCATCGACCTCTGGGTTATGGGCCCAGCACGCTTCCGCTGCGCCACTCTGCTGTCAACCACTCCAGATGGGACTCGAACCCTTTGGGTAATACAACTGCTCATACTGAACCAAAACCCAAAACTTTCAAATGTGGATTATTAAATATCAGATCTCTCTCTTCTAAATCTTTGTTAGTAAATGACTTGATAAATGATCATCAAATTGGTTTATTTTGTCTCACTGAAACGTGGTTGCAGCAGGAAGAACATGTCAGTTTAAATGAGTCAACCCCCCAAAGTCATATTAATTATCATGTTCCTAGATGCACAGGCCGAGGTGGAGGAGTAGCAGCAATATTTCACTCTAGCTTATCAATAATTCCTAGACCTAAACATAGTTATACCTCATTTGAGAGTCTTACTCTTAGCCTTTCACACCCAAACTGGAAAACTCAAAAACCACTATTATTTGTTATCGTGTACCGTCCTCCAGTCCCTTATTCAGAGTTTTTGATTGAATTTTCTGATTTTCTATCTGATTTAGTGCTTAGTACAGATAAAGTCATTATAGTGGGTGACTTTAACATTCATGTAGATGCTGACAGTAACTGTCTGAGCACTGCGTTTAAGTCATTATTAGATTCAATTGGTTTTTCCCAAAATGTAAATAAACCCACTCATTGTTTTAGTCACACGTTAGACCTTGTCCTTACATATGGCATTGAAACTGATAATTTAATAGTATTTCCTCATAATTCTCTTCTGTCTGACCATTTTCTAATAACATTTGAATTTACAATAACGGACTATACAGCAGTTAGGAAAAAATTCCACTACAGCAGATGTTTATCTGAAAATGCTGTGAATACATTTAAAGAAATTATTTCTTCATCTTTTTCACCACCATGTGTCAATACTATGGTGAGTAGCCATCTTACTCCTGTGCAAATTGATTATTTAGTTGATGATTCTGCCGCCTCACTGCATACTAGATACAGTTGCCCCTTTGAAATAGAAGGCAGTGAATCAGAGGAGCCGACCTCCATGGTACAATTCACAAATGCACAGCTTAAAGCAGACAACACGAAAGTTAGAGAGGAAGTGGCGTTCCACTAATTTAGAAGAATCCCGGTTAGCCTGGAAAAACAGTTTAAAAACATACAAAAAAGCTCTCCGTGATGCCAGAACAGCATATTATTCCGCATTAATAGAGGAAAACAAGAACAACCCCCGGTTTCTGTTCAGCACTGTAGCCAGGCTGACTAAGAGCCATAGTTCTGTTGAGCCTAGTATTCCCTTAACTTTGAGCAGCAATGACTTTATGACTTTCTTTACTAGTAAAATTGTAGCCATTAGGGAAAAGATTCACCAGATCCTCCCTACAAATATTACGGCTAGATCTTCATGTACAACAGCTATAGAATCCTCAATAAGGCCCCAATCCATCTTAGACTGCTTTTCACCCATAGATCTCACTGAGCTAAGTTCAACTACCGCCTCCTCAAAACTAACAACATGTCTTTTAGACCCTGTTCCAACCAAATTGCTTAAAGATGTTCTACCTTTAATAGACACTTTCATATTAGATTTGATTAACCTATCTTTAGAAACTGGCTATGTACCAAAGGCCTATAAAGTTGCTGTAATCAAACCATTACTTAAAAAACCTTGTCTTGATCCAGGTGATTTAGCCAACTATAGACCAATATCAAATCTCCCGTTTATTTCTAAAATCCTTGAAAAAGTAGTTGCAAAACAATTATGTGATCACCTTTACAGGAATAATTTGTATGAAGACTTTCAGTCAGCATTTAGAGCTCATCACAGTACAGAAACAGCACTGGTAAAAGTCTCCAATGATCTTCTCCTGGCTTCAGATAATGGACTTGTGTCTGTACTCGTCTTACTAGACCTTAGTGCCGCATTTGACACCATTGACCACAACATTTTATTACAGAGACTAGAACATGGATTTGGGATTAAAGGAACCACATTACATTGGTTTAAATCTTATCTGTCAGACAGATTCCAACTTGTTCATGTTAATGATGACTCTTCTTTATGCACCAAAGTCAGCTATGGAGTTCCACAGGGCTCTGTGTTAGGACCAATACTTTTTAATCTCTACATGTCACCTTTAGGCAAAATCATTAGGAAACATTCCATAAACTTCCACTGATATGCAGATGATACCCAGCTCTATTTATCTGTGAAACCAGAAGATACTAACCAATTAGTCAAATTTGAAGCATGTCTAAAAGACATAAAGAACTGGATGTCCTACAATTTCTTACTTCTAAATTCAGACAAAACTGAAATCATCCTCTTTGGGCCTAAAAACATGAGAAATATGCTGTCTAACAATATAGTTACTCTAGATGACATAACTTTGGCCTCTAGTACTACGGTGAGGAACCTTGGAGTTATCTTTGACCAAGATTTGGCGTTTACGTCACATAAAAGACAAATGTCTAGAACAGCCTTCTTCCACCTACGGAACATTGCTAAAATTAGAAGCATCCTGTCTCAAAGTGATGCCGAAAAACTGGTCCATGCATTTGTTACTTCTAGGTTGGACTACTGTAATTCCCTACTTCTGGGGTGTCCTAATAACTCTCTAAAAAGCCTTCAATTAATCCAAAATGCTGCAGCAAGAGTGCTGACTGGATTAGGAAAGAGAGATCATATTTCACCTTCACTAGCTTCTCTTCATTGGCTTCCCATAAAATCTAGAATAGAGTTCAAAACCCTCCTCCTTACATACAAAGCTCTTAATGGTCAAGCTCCATCATATTTAAAAGATCTCATAGTCCTGTATCGCCCAATTAGACCACTTCGATCCCAAAATACTGGCCTACTTGTGGTTCCCAGAGTTTGCAAAAGTAGAATGGGAGGCAGAGCCTTTAGCTATCAAGCTCCTCTCCTGTGGAACCAGCTTCCAATCCAAATTCGGGGAGCAGACACCCTCTCTACTTTTAAGACTAGGCTTAAAACTTTCCTTTTTGATAAAGCTTATAGTTAAAAATCCTCACTCAACGCCAGTGCCTTATCCATTAGGCCACTGGGGCATCTCAAACACCTTTACTCATCAGTTCTTCCACCAAACAGTTGCTTCCTAGACAGAGCATAATGTGAGACATGCCATGTTGGCTTTGGGTAACACAATAATGGCCCCAAATGCAGTAGATATAGTGAGTAGAAGGGAAATTTTTAAAAGTGCAAAGAAAAAGATGTGAAACACGTAGAAACTAGATTGCCATGCTGATATGAAACTGGCATTGTACCCCAGATTGGACTCGAACCCTTTGGGTAGCACAATAATGACAATAAAAGCAGTTAGTATAGTAAGATGGAGGAAAGCATTTGAAAGAGCAGAGAAAAGAATGTGAAATATACAATAATTGCATTCCCAAGCTGATATGCATCTGGAATTGTATAGTAGGTGAATATGTACTTTCTGTATCTGGTTCACTTTACTAAGAGGTTGTAAAGGCCCTAAGTCAGCTTACAAAACACAGTTAGCAGAGGATGGTTTCGATCCATCGACCTCTGGGTTATGGGCCCAGCACGCTTCCGCTGCTCCACTCTGCTGTCAACCACCCCAGATGGTACTCGAACCCTTTGGGTAACACAATAATGACAATAAAAGCAGTTAGTATAGTAAGATGGAGGAAAGCATTTGAAAGAGCAGAGAAAAGAATGTGAAATATACAAAAATTGCATTCCCAAGCTGATATACAACTGGAATTGTACAGTAGGTGAATATGTACTTTCTGTATCTGGTTCACTTTACTAAAAGGTTGTAAAGGCCCTAAGTCAGCTTACAAAACACAGTTAGCAGAGGATGGTTTCGATCCATCGACCTCTGGGTTAGGGGCCCAGCACGCTTCCGCTGCACCACTCTGCTTTGAACCACACCAGATTGGACTTGAACCCTTTGGGTAATACAATAATGACAATAAAAGCAGTTAGTATAGTAAGATGGAGGAAAGCATTTGAAAGAGCAGAGAAAAGAATGTGAAATATAAAAAAATTGCATTCCCAAGCTGATATGCATCTGGAATTGTACAGTAGGTGAATATGTACTTTCTGTATCTGGTTCACTTTACTAAAAGGTTGTAAAGGCCCTAAGTCAGCTTACAAAACACAGTTAGCAGAGGATGGTTTCGATCCATCGACCTCTGGGTTATGGGCCCAGCACGCTTCCGCTGCGCCACTCTGCTGTCAACCACCCCAGATGGGACTCTAACCCTTTGGGTAACACAATAATGACAATAAAAGCAGTTAGTAAAGTAAGATGGAGGAAAGCATTTGAAAGAGCAGAGAAAAGAATGTGAAATATACAAAAATTGCATTCCCAAACTGATATGCATCTGGAATTGTACAGTAGGCGAATATGTATTTTCTGTATCTGGTTCACTTTTCTAAAAGGTTGTAAAGGCCCTAAGTCAGCTTACAAAACACAGTTAGCAGAGGATGGTTTCAATCCATCGACCTCTGGGTTATGGGCCCAGCACGCTTCCGCTGCTCCACTCTGCTTTCAACCACCCCAGATGGGACTCAAACCCACAATCCCTCGCTTAGGAGGCCAGTACCTTATCCATTAGGCCACTGGGGCATCACAAACACCTTTACTCCTCAGTTCTTCCAACTAACAGTTGCTTCCTATACAGAGCATAATGTGAGACATGCCATGTTGGCTTTGGGTAACACAATAATGGCCCCAAATGCAGTAGATATAGTGAGTAGAAGGGAAAAGATGTGAAATACGTAGAAACTAGATTGCCATGCTGAGATGAAACTGGCATTGTACACCAGATTGGACTCGAACCCTTTGGGTAACACAATAATCACAATAAAAGCAGTTAGTATAGTAAGATGGATGAAAGCATTTGAAAGAGCAGAGAAAGGAATTTGAAATATACAAAAATTGCATTCCCAAGCTGATATGCATCTGGAATTGTATAGTAGGTGAATATGTACTTTCTGTATCTGGTTCACTTTACTAAGAGGTTGTAAAGGCCCTAAGTCAGCTTACAAAACACAGTTAGCAGAGGATGGTTTTGATCCATCGACCTCTGGGTTATGGGCCCAGCACGCTTCCGCTGCGCCACTCTGCTGTCAACCACTCCAGATGGGACTCTAACCCTTTTGGGTAACACAATAATGACAATAAAAGCAGTTAGTATAGTAAGATGGAGGAAAGCATTTGAAAGAGCAGAGAAAAGAATGTGAAATATACAAAAATTGCATTCCCAAGCTCATATGCATCTGGAATTGTACAGTAGGTGAATATGTACTTTCTGTATCTGGTTCACTTTACTAAAAGGTTGTAAAGGCCCTAAGTCAGCTTACAAAACACAACTAGCAGAGGATGGTTTCGATCCATCGACCTCTGGGTTATGGGCCCAGCACGCTTCCGCTGCGCCACTCTGCTGTCAACCACTCCAGATGGGACTCAAACCCTTTGGGTAATACAACTGCTCATACTGAACCAAAACCCAAAAGTTTCAAATGTGGATTATTAAATATCAGATCTCTCTCTTCTAAATCTTTGTTAGTAAATGACTTGATAAATGATCATCAAATTGGTTTATTTTGTCTCACTGAAACGTGGTTGCAGCAGGAAGAACATGTCAGTTTAAATGAGTCAACCCCCCAAAGTCATATTAATTATCATGTTCCTAGATGCACAGGCCGAGGTGGAGGAGTAGCAGCAATATTTCACTCTAGCTTATCAATAATTCCTAGACCTAAACATAGTTATACCTCATTTGAGAGTCTTACTCTTACCCTTTCACACCCAAACTGGAAAACTCAAAAACCACTATTATTTGTTATCGTGTACCGTCCTCCAGTCCCTTATTCAGAGTTTTTGATTGAATTTTCTGATTTTCTATCTGATTTAGTGCTTAGTACAGATAAAGTCATTATAGTGGGTGACTTTAACATTCATGTAGATGCTGACAGTAACTGTCTGAGCACTGCGTTTAAGTCATTATTAGATTCAATTGGTTTTTCCCAAAATGTAAATAAACCCACTCATTGTTTTAGTCACACGTTAGACCTTGTCCTTACATATGGCATTGAAACTGATAATTTAATAGTATTTCCTCATAATTCTCTTCTGTCTGACCATTTTCTAATAACATTTGAATTTACAATAACGGACTATACAGCAGTTAGGAAAAAATTCCACTACAGCAGATGTTTATCTGAAAATGCTGTGAATACATTTAAAGAAATTATTTCTTCATCTTTTTCACCACCATGTGTCAATACTATGGTGAGTAGCCATCTTACTCCTGTGCAAATTGATTATTTAGTTGACGATTCTGCCGCCTCACTGCATACTAGATACAGTTGCCCCTTTGAAATAGAAGGCAGTGAATCAGAGGAGCCGACCTCCATGGTACAATTCACAAATGCACAGCTTAAAGCAGACAACACGAAAGTTAGAGAGGAAGTGGCGTTCCACTAATTTAGAAGAATCCCGGTTAGCCTGGAAAAACAGTTTAAAAACATACAAAAAAAGCTCTCCGTGATGCCAGAACAGCATATTATTCCGCATTAATAGAGGAAAACAAGAACAACCCCCGGTTTCTGTTCAGCACTGTAGCCAGGCTGACTAAGAGCCATAGTTCTGTTGAGCCTAGTATTCCCTTAACTTTGAGCAGCAATGACTTTATGACTTTCTTTACTAGTAAAATTGTAGCCATTAGGGAAAAGATTCACCAGATCCTCCCTACAAATATTACGGCTAGATCTTCATGTACAACAGCTATAGAATCCTCAATAAGGCCCCAATCCATCTTAGACTGCTTTTCACCCATAGATCTCACTGAGCTAAGTTCAACTACCGCCTCCTCAAAACTAACAACATGTCTTTTAGACCCTGTTCCAACCAAATTGCTTAAAGATGTTCTACCTTTAATAGACACTTTCATATTAGATTTGATTAACCTATCTTTAGAAACTGGCTATGTACCAAAGGCCTATAAAGTTGCTGTAATCAAACCATTACTTAAAAAACCTTGTCTTGATCCAGGTGATTTAGCCAACTATAGACCAATATCAAATCTCCCGTTTATTTCTAAAATCCTTGAAAAAGTAGTTGCAAAACAATTATGTGATCACCTTTACAGGTATAATTTGTATGAAGACTTTCAGTCAGCATTTAGAGCTCATCACAGTACAGAAACAGCACTGGTAAAAGTCTCCAATGATCTTCTCCTGGCTTCAGATAATGGACTTGTGTCTGTACTCGTCTTACTAGACCTTAGTGCCGCATTTGACACCATTGACCACAACATTTTATTACAGAGACTAGAACATGGATTTGGGATTAAAGGAACCACATTACATTGGTTTAAATCTTATCTGTCAGACAGATTCCAACTTGTTCATGTTAATGATGACTCTTCTTTATGCACCAAAGTCAGCTATGGAGTTCCACAGGGCTCTGTGTTAGGACCAATACTTTTTAATCTCTACATGTCACCTTTAGGCAAAATCATTAGGAAACATTCCATAAACTTCCACTGATATGCAGATGATACCCAGCTCTATTTATCTGTGAAACCAGAAGATACTAACCAATTAGTCAAATTTGAAGCATGTCTAAAAGACATAAAGAACTGGATGTCCTACAATTTCCTACTTCTAAATTCAGACAAAACTGAAATCCTCCTCTTTGGGCCTAAAAACATGAGAAATATGCTGTCTAACAATATAGTTACTCTAGATGACATAACTTTGGCCTCTAGTACTACGGTGAGGAACCTTGGAGTTATCTTTGACCAAGATTTGGCGTTTACGTCACATAAAAGACAAATGTCTAGAACAGCCTTCTTCCACCTACGGAACATTGCTAAAATTAGAAGCATCCTGTCTCAAAGTGATGCCGAAAAACTGGTCCATGCATTTGTTACTTCTAGGTTGGACTACTGTAATTCCCTACTTCTGGGGTGTCCTAATAACTCTCTAAAAAGCCTTCAATTAATCCAAAATGCTGCAGCAAGAGTGCTGACTGGATTAGGAAAGAGAGATCATATTTCACCTTCACTAGCTTCTCTTCATTGGCTTCCCATAAAATCTAGAATAGAGTTCAAAACCCTCCTCCTTACATACAAAGCTCTTAATGGTCAAGCTCCATCATATTTAAAAGATCTCATAGTCCTGTATCGCCCAATTAGACCACTTCGATCCCAAAATACTGGCCTACTTGTGGTTCCCAGAGTTTGCAAAAGTAGAATGGGAGGCAGAGCCTTTAGCTATCAAGCTCCTCTCCTGTGGAACCAGCTTCCAATCCAAATTCGGGGAGCAGACACCCTCTCTACTTTTAAGACTAGGCTTAAAACTTTCCTTTTTGATAAAGCTTATAGTTAAAAATCCTCACTCAACGCCAGTGCCTTATCCATTAGGCCACTGGGGCATCTCAAACACCTTTACTCATCAGTTCTTCCACCAAACAGTTGCTTCCTAGACAGAGCATAATGTGAGACATGCCATGTTGGCTTTGGGTAACACAATAATGGCCCCAAATGCAGTAGATATAGTGAGTAGAAGGGAAATTTTTAAAAGTGCAAAGAAAAAGATGTGAAACACGTAGAAAATAGATTGCCATGCTGATATGAAACTGGCATTTTACCCCAGATTGGACTCGAACCCTTTGGGTAGCACAATAATGACAATAAAAGCAGTTAGTATAGTAAGATGGAGGAAAGCATTTGAAAGAGCAGAGAAAAGAATGTGAAATATACAATAATTGCATTCCCAAGCTGATATGCATCTGGAATTGTATAGTAGGTGAATATGTACTTTCTGTATCTGGTTCACTTTACTAAGAGGTTGTAAAGGCCCTAAGTCAGCTTACAAAACACAGTTAGCAGAGGATGGTTTCGATCCATCGACCTCTGGGTTATGGGCCCAGCACGCTTCCGCTGCTCCACTCTGCTGTCAACCACCCCAGATGGTACTCGAACCCTTTGGGTAACACAATAATGACAATAAAAGCAGTTAGTATAGTAAGATGGAGGAAAGCATTTGAAAGAGCAGAGAAAAGAATGTGAAATATACAAAAATTGCATTCCCAAGCTGATATACAACTGGAATTGTACAGTAGGTGAATATGTACTTTCTGTATCTGGTTCACTTTACTAAAAGGTTGTAAAGGCCCTAAGTCAGCTTACAAAACACAGTTAGCAGAGGATGGTTTCGATCCATCGACCTCTGGGTTAGGGGCCCAGCACGCTTCCGCTGCACCACTCTGCTTTGAACCACACCAGATTGGACTTGAACCCTTTGGGTAATACAATAATGACAATAAAAGCAGTTAGTATAGTAAGATGGAGGAAAGCATTTGAAAGAGCAGAGAAAAGAATGTGAAATATAAAAAAATTGCATTCCCAAGCTGATATGCATCTGGAATTGTACAGTAGGTGAATATGTACTTTCTGTATCTGGTTCACTTTACTAAAAGGTTGTAAAGGCCCTAAGTCAGCTTACAAAACACAGTTAGCAGAGGATGGTTTCGATCCATCGACCTCTGGGTTATGGGCCCAGCGCGCTTCCGCTGCGCCACTCTGCTGTCAACCACCCCAGATGGGACTCTAACCCTTTGGGTAACACAATAATGACAATAAAAGCAGTTAGTAAAGTAAGATGGAGGAAAGCATTTGAAAGAGCAGAGAAAAGAATGTGAAATATACAAAAATTGCATTCCCAAACTGATATGCATCTGGAATTGTACAGTAGGCGAATATGTATTTTCTGTATCTGGTTCACTTTACTAAAAGGTTGTAAAGGCCCTAAGTCAGCTTACAAAACACAGTTAGCAGAGGATGGTTTCAATCCATCGACCTCTGGGTTATGGGCCCAGCACGCTTCCGCTGCTCCACTCTGCTTTCAACCACCCCAGATGGGACTCAAACCCACAATCCCTCGCTTAGGAGGCCAGTACCTTATCCATTAGGCCACTGGGGCATCACAAACACCTTTACTCCTCAGTTCTTCCAACTAACAGTTGCTTCCTATACAGAGCATAATGTGAGACATGCCATGTTGGCTTTAGGTAACACAATAATGGCCCCAAATGCAGTAGATATAGTGAGTAGAAGGGAAAAGATGTGAAATACGTAGAAACTAGATTGCCATGCTGAGATGAAACTGGCATTGTACACCAGATTGGACTCGAACCCTTTGGGTAACACAATAATCACAATAAAAGCAGTTAGTATAGTAAGATGGATGAAAGCATTTGAAAGAGCAGAGAAAGGAATTTGAAATATACAAAAATTGCATTCCCAAGCTGATATGCATCTGGAATTGTATAGTAGGTGAATATGTACTTTCTGTATCTGGTTCACTTTACTAAGAGGTTGTAAAGGCCCTAAGTCAGCTTACAAAACACAGTTAGCAGAGGATGGTTTTGATCCATCGACCTCTGGGTTATGGGCCCAGCACGCTTCCGCTGCGCCACTCTGCTGTCAACCACTCCAGATGGGACTCTAACCCTTTTGGGTAACACAATAATGACAATAAAAGCAGTTAGTATAGTAAGATGGAGGAAAGCATTTGAAAGAGCAGAGAAAAGAATGTGAAATATACAAAAATTGCATTCCCAAGCTCATATGCATCTGGAATTGTACAGTAGGTGAATATGTACTTTCTGTATCTGGTTCACTTTACTAAAAGGTTGTAAAGGCCCTAAGTCAGCTTACAAAACACAACTAGCAGAGGATGGTTTCCATCCATCGACCTCTGGGTTATGGGCCCAGCACGCTTCCGCTGCGCCACTCTGCTGTCAACCACTCCAGATGGGACTCGAACCCTTTGGGTAATACAACTGCTCATACTGAACCAAAACCCAAAAGTTTCAAATGTGGATTATTAAATATCAGATCTCTCTCTTCTAAATCTTTGTTAGTAAATGACTTGATAAATGATCATCAAATTGGTTTATTTTGTCTCACTGAAACGTGGTTGCAGCAGGAAGAACATGTCAGTTTAAATGAGTCAACCCCCCAAAGTCATATTAATTATCATGTTCCTAGATGCACAGGCCGAGGTGGAGGAGTAGCAGCAATATTTCACTCTAGCTTATCAATAATTCCTAGACCTAAACATAGTTATACCTCATTTGAGAGTCTTACTCTTACCCTTTCACACCCAAACTGGAAAACTCAAAAACCACTATTATTTGTTATCGTGTACCGTCCTCCAGTCCCTTATTCAGAGTTTTTGATTGAATTTTCTGATTTTCTATCTGATTTAGTGCTTAGTACAGATAAAGTCATTATAGTGGGTGACTTTAACATTCATGTAGATGCTGACAGTAACTGTCTGAGCACTGCGTTTAAGTCATTATTAGATTCAATTGGTTTTTCCCAAAATGTAAATAAACCCACTCATTGTTTTAGTCACACGTTAGACCTTGTCCTTACATATGGCATTGAAACTGATAATTTAATAGTATTTCCTCATAATTCTCTTCTGTCTGACCATTTTCTAATAACATTTGAATTTACAATAACGGACTATACAGCAGTTAGGAAAAAATTCCACTACAGCAGATGTTTATCTGAAAATGCTGTGAATACATTTAAAGAAATTATTTCTTCATCTTTTTCACCACCATGTGTCAATACTATGGTGAGTAGCCATCTTACTCCTGTGCAAATTGATTATTTAGTTGACGATTCTGCCGCCTCACTGCATACTAGATACAGTTGCCCCTTTGAAATAGAAGGCAGTGAATCAGAGGAGCCGACCTCCATGGTACAATTCACAAATGCACAGCTTAAAGCAGACAACACGAAAGTTAGAGAGGAAGTGGCGTTCCACTAATTTAGAAGAATCCCGGTTAGCCTGGAAAAACAGTTTAAAAACATACAAAAAAAGCTCTCCGTGATGCCAGAACAGCATATTATTCCGCATTAATAGAGGAAAACAAGAACAACCCCCGGTTTCTGTTCAGCACTGTAGCCAGGCTGACTAAGAGCCATAGTTCTGTTGAGCCTAGTATTCCCTTAACTTTGAGCAGCAATGAATTTATGACTTTCTTTACTAGTAAAATTGTAGCCATTAGGGAAAAGATTCACCAGATCCTCCCTACAAATATTACGGCTAGATCTTCATGTACAACAGCTATAGAATCCTCAATAAGGCCCCAATCCATCTTAGACTGCTTTTCACCCATAGATCTCACTGAGCTAAGTTCAACTACCGCCTCCTCAAAACTAACAACATGTCTTTTAGACCCTGTTCCAACCAAATTGCTTAAAGATGTTCTACCTTTAATAGACACTTTCATATTAGATTTGATTAACCTATCTTTAGAAACTGGCTATGTACCAAAGGCCTATAAAGTTGCTGTAATCAAACCATTACTTAAAAAACCTTGTCTTGATCCAGGTGATTTAGCCAACTATAGACCAATATCAAATCTCCCGTTTATTTCTAAAATCCTTGAAAAAGTAGTTGCAAAACAATTATGTGATCACCTTTACAGGAATAATTTGTATGAAGACTTTCAGTCAGGATTTAGAGCTCATCACAGTACAGAAACAGCACTGGTAAAAGTCTCCAATGATCTTCTCCTGGCTTCAGATAATGGACTTGTGTCTGTACTCGTCTTACTAGACCTTAGTGCCGCATTTGACACCATTGACCACAACATTTTATTACAGAGACTAGAACATGGATTTGGGATTAAAGGAACCACATTACATTGGTTTAAATCTTATCTGTCAGACAGATTCCAACTTGTTCATGTTAATGATGACTCTTCTTTATGCACCAAAGTCAGCTATGGAGTTCCACAGGGCTCTGTGTTAGGACCAATACTTTTTAATCTCTACATGTCACCTTTAGGCAAAATCATTAGGAAACATTCCATAAACTTCCACTGATATACAGATGATACCCAGCTCTATTTATCTGTGAAACCAGAAGATACTAACCAATTAGTCAAATTTGAAGCATGTCTAAAAGACATAAAGAACTGGATGTCCTACAATTTCCTACTTCTAAATTCAGACAAAACTGAAATCATCCTCTTTGGGCCTAAAAACATGAGAAATATGCTGTCTAACAATATAGTTACTCTAGATGACATAACTTTGGCCTCTAGTACTACGGTGAGGAACCTTGGAGTTATCTTTGACCAAGATTTGGCGTTTACGTCACATAAAAGACAAATGTCTAGAACAGCCTTCTTCCACCTACGGAACATTGCTAAAATTAGAAGCATCCTGTCTCAAAGTGATGCCGAAAAACTGGTCCATGCATTTGTTACTTCTAGGTTGGACTACTGTAATTCCCTACTTCTGGGGTGTCCTAATAACTCTCTAAAAAGCCTTCAATTAATCCAAAATGCTGCAGCAAGAGTGCTGACTGGATTAGGAAAGAGAGATCATATTTCACCTTCACTAGCTTCTCTTCATTGGCTTCCCATAAAATCTAGAATAGAGTTCAAAACCCTCCTCCTTACATACAAAGCTCTTAATGGTCAAGCTCCATCATATTTAAAAGATCTCATAGTCCTGTATCGCCCAATTAGACCACTTCGATCCCAAAATACTGGCCTACTTGTGGTTCCCAGAGTTTGCAAAAGTAGAATGGGAGGCAGAGCCTTTAGCTATCAAGATCCTCTCCTGTGGAACCAGCTTCCAATCTAAATTCGGGGAGCAGACACCCTCTCTACTTTTAAGACTAGGCTTAAAACTTTCCTTTTTGATAAAGCTTATAGTTAAAAATCCTCACTCAACGCCAGTGCCTTATCCATTAGGCCACTGGGGCATCTCAAACACCTTTACTCATCAGTTCTTCCACCAAACAGTTGCTTCCTAGACAGAGCATAATGTGAGACATGCCATGTTGGCTTTGGGTAACACAATAATGGCCCCAAATGCAGTAGATATAGTGAGTAGAAGGGAAATTTTTAAAAGTGCAAAGAAAAAGATGTGAAACACGTAGAAACTAGATTGCCATGCTGATATGAAACTGGCATTGTACCCCAGATTGGACTCGAACCCTTTGGGTAGCACAATAATGACAATAAAAGCAGTTAGTATAGTAAGATGGAGGAAAGCATTTGAAAGAGCAGAGAAAAGAATGTGAAATATACAAAAATTGCATTCCCAAGCTGATATGCATCTGGAATTGTACAGTAGGTGAATATGTACTTTCTGTATCTGGTTCACTTTACTAAAAGGTTGTAAAGGCCCTAAGTCAGCTTACAAAATACAGTTAGCAGAGGATGGTTTCGATCCATCGACCTCTGGGTTATGGGCCCAGCACGCTTCCGCTGCGCCACTCTGCTGTCAACCACCCCAGATGGGACTCTAACCCTTTGGGTAACACAATAATGACAATAAAAGCAGTTAGTATAATAAGATGGAGGAAAGCATTTGAAAGAGCAGAGAAAAGAATGTGAAATATACAAAAATTGCATTCCCAAGCTGATATGCATCTGGAATTGTACAGTAGGCGAATATGTATTTTCTGTATCTGGTTCACTTTACTAAAAGGTTGTAAAGGCCCTAAGTCAGCTTACAAAACACAGTTAGCAGAGGATGGTTTCGATCCATCGACCTCTGGGTTATGGGCCCAGCACGCTTCCGCTGCGCCACTCTGCTTTCAACCATGCCAGATAGGACTCGAACCCTTTGGGTAACACAATAATGACAATAAAAGCAGTTAGTATAGTAAGATGGAGGAAAGCATTTGAAAGAGCAGAGAAAAGAATGTGAAATATACAAAAATTGCATTCCCAAGCTGATATGCATCTGGAATATTACAGTAGGTGAATATGTACTTTCAGTATCTGGATCACTTTACTTAAAGGTTGTAAAGGACCTAAGTCAGCTTACAAAACACAGTTAGCAAAGGATGGTTTCGATCTATTGACCTCTGGGTTATGGGCCCAGCACGCTTCTGCTGCGCCACTCTGCTGTCAACCACCCCAGATGGGACTCAAACCCACAATCCCTGGCTTAGGAGGCCAGTGCCTTATCCATTAGGCCACTGGGGCATCACAAACACCTTTACTCCTCAGTTCTTCCAACTAACAGTTGCTTCCTATACAGAGCATAATGTGAGACATGCCATGTTGGCTTTGGGTAACACAATAATGGCCCCAAATGCAGTAGATATAGTGAGTAGAAGGGAAAAGATGTGAAATACGTAGAAACTAGATTACCATGCTGAGCTGAAACTGGCATTGTACACCAGATTGGACTCGAACCCTTTGGGTAACACAATAATGACAATAAAAGCAGTTAGTATAGTAAGATGGACGAAAGCATTTGAAAGAGCAGAGAAAGGAATTTGAAATATACAAAAATTGCATTCCCAAGCTGATATGAATCTGGAATTGTACAGTAGATGAATATGTACTGTCTGTATCTGGTTCATTTTACTAAGACGTTGTAAAGGCCCTAAATCACTTTACAAAACACAGTGAGCAGAGGATGGATTCGATCCATCGACCTCTGGGTTATGGGCCCAGCACGCTTCTGCTGCGCCACTCTGCTTTCAACCACGCCAGATTGGACTCGAACCCTTTGGGTAACACAATAATGACAATAAAAGCAGTTAGTATAGTAAGATTGAGGAAAGCATTTGAAAGAGCAGAGAAAAGAATGTGAAATATACAAAAATTGCATTCCCAAGCTGATATGCATCTGGAATTGTACAGTAGGTGAATATGTACATTCTGTATCTGGTTCACTTTACTAAAAAGTTGTAAAGGCCCTAAGTCAGCTTACAAAACGCAGTTAGCAGAGGATGGTTTCGATCCATCGACCTCTGGGTTATGGGCCCAGCGCGCTTCCGCTGCGCCACTCTGCTGTCAACCACCCCAGATGGGACTCTAACCCTTTGGGTAACACAATAATGACAATAAAAGCAGTTAGTATAGTAAGATGGAGGAAAGCATTTGAAAGAGCAGAGAAAAGAATGTGAAATATACAAAAATTGCATTCCCAAGCTCATATGCATCTGGAATTGTACAGTAGGTGAATATGTACTTTCTGTATCTGGTTCACTTTACTAAAAGGTTGTAAAGGCCCTAAGTCAGCTTACAAAACACAGTTAGCAGAGGATGGTTTCGATCCATCGACCTCTGGGTTATGGGCCCAGCACGCTTCCGCTGCGCCACTCTGCTTTGAACCACAGCAGATTGGACTCGAACCCTTTGGGTAATACAACTGCTCATACTGAACCAAAACCCAAAACTTTCAAATGTGGATTATTAAATATCAGATCTCTCTCTTCTAAATCTTTGTTAGTAAATGACTTGATAAATGATCATCAAATTGGTTTATTTTGTCTCACTGAAACGTGGTTGCAGCAGGAAGAACATGTCAGTTTAAATGAGTCAACCCCCCAAAGTCATATTAATTATCATGTTCCTAGATGCACAGGCCGAGGTGGAGGAGTAGCAGCAATATTTCACTCTAGCTTATCAATAATTCCTAGACCTAAACATAGTTATACCTCATTTGAGAGTCTTACTCTTACCCTTTCACACCCAAACTGGAAAACTCAAAAACCACTATTATTTGTTATCGTGTACCGTCCTCCAGTCCCTTATTCAGAGTTTTTGATTGAATTTTCTGATTTTCTATGTGATTTAGTGCTTAGTACAGATAAAGTCATTATAGTGGGTGACTTTAACATTCATGTAGATGCTGACAGTAACTGTCTGAGCACTGCGTTTAAGTCATTATTAGATTCAATTGGTTTTTCCCAAAATGTAAATAAACCCACTCATTGTTTTAGTCACACGTTAGACCTTGTCCTTACATATGGCATTGAAACTGATAATTTAATAGTATTTCCTCATAATTCTCTTCTGTCTGACCATTTTCTAATAACATTTGAATTTACAATAACGGACTATACAGCAGTTAGGAAAAAATTCCACTACAGCAGATGTTTATCTGAAAATGCTGTGAATACATTTAAAGAAATTATTTCTTCATCTTTTTCACCACCATGTGTCAATACTATGGTGAGTAGCCATCTTACTCCTGTGCAAATTGATTATTTAGTTGACGATTCTGCCGCCTCACTGCATACTAGATACAGTTGCCCCTTTGAAATAGAAGGCAGTGAATCAGAGGAGCCGACCTCCATGGTACAATTCACAAATGCACAGCTTAAAGCAGACAACACGAAAGTTAGAGAGGAAGTGGCGTTCCACTAATTTAGAAGAATCCCGGTTAGCCTGGAAAAACAGTTTAAAAACATACAAAAAAAGCTCTCCGTGATGCCAGAACAGCATATTATTCCGCATTAATAGAGGAAAACAAGAACAACCCCCGGTTTCTGTTCAGCACTGTAGCCAGGCTGACTAAGAGCCATAGTTCTGTTGAGCCTAGTATTCCCTTAACTTTGAGCAGCAATGACTTTATGACTTTCTTTACTAGTAAAATTGTAGCCATTAGGGAAAAGATTCACCAGATCCTCCCTACAAATATTACGGCTAGATCTTCATGTACAACAGCTATAGAATCCTCAATAAGGCCCCAATCCATCTTAGACTGCTTTTCACCCATAGATCTCACTGAGCTAAGTTCAACTACCGCCTCCTCAAAACTAACAACATGTCTTTTAGACCCTGTTCCAACCAAATTGCTTAAAGATGTTCTACCTTTAATAGACACTTTCATATTAGATTTGATTAACCTATCTTTAGAAACTGGCTATGTACCAAAGGCCTATAAAGTTGCTGTAATCAAACCATTACTTAAAAAACCTTGTCTTGATCCAGGTGATTTAGCCAACTATAGACCAATATCAAATCTCCCGTTTATTTCTAAAATCCTTGAAAAAGTAGTTGCAAAACAATTATGTGATCACCTTTACAGGTATAATTTGTATGAAGACTTTCAGTCAGCATTTAGAGCTCATCACAGTACAGAAACAGCACTGGTAAAAGTCTCCAATGATCTTCTCCTGGCTTCAGATAATGGACTTGTGTCTGTACTCGTCTTACTAGACCTTAGTGCCGCATTTGACACCATTGACCACAACATTTTATTACAGAGACTAGAACATGGATTTGGGATTAAAGGAACCACATTACATTGGTTTAAATCTTATCTGTCAGACAGATTCCAACTTGTTCATGTTAATGATGACTCTTCTTTATGCACCAAAGTCAGCTATGGAGTTCCACAGGGCTCTGTGTTAGGACCAATACTTTTTAATCTCTACATGTCACCTTTAGGCAAAATCATTAGGAAACATTCCATAAACTTCCACTGATATGCAGATGATACCCAGCTCTATTTATCTGTGAAACCAGAAGATACTAACCAATTAGTCAAATTTGAAGCATGTCTAAAAGACATAAAGAACTGGATGTCCTACAATTTCTTACTTCTAAATTCAGACAAAACTGAAATCATCCTCTTTGGGCCTAAAAACATGAGAAATATGCTGTCTAACAATATAGTTACTCTAGATGACATAACTTTGGCCTCTAGTACTACGGTGAGGAACCTTGGAGTTATCTTTGACCAAGATTTGGCGTTTACGTCACATAAAAGACAAATGTCTAGAACAGCCTTCTTCCACCTACGGAACATTGCTAAAATTAGAAGCATCCTGTCTCAAAGTGATGCCGAAAAACTGGTCCATGCATTTGTTACTTCTAGGTTGGACTACTGTAATTCCCTACTTCTGGGGTGTCCTAATAACTCTCTAAAAAGCCTTCAATTAATCCAAAATGCTGCAGCAAGAGTGCTGACTGGATTAGGAAAGAGAGATCATATTTCACCTTCACTAGCTTCTCTTCATTGGCTTCCCATAAAATCTAGAATAGAGTTCAAAACCCTCCTCCTTACATACAAAGCTCTTAATGGTCAAGCTCCATCATATTTAAAAGATCTCATAGTCCTGTATCGCCCAATTAGACCACTTCGATCCCAAAATACTGGCCTACTTGTGGTTCCCAGAGTTTGCAAAAGTAGAATGGGAGGCAGAGCCTTTAGCTATCAAGCTCCTCTCCTGTGGAACCAGCTTCCAATCCAAATTCGGGGAGCAGACACCCTCTCTACTTTTAAGACTAGGCTTAAAACTTTCCTTTTTGATAAAGCTTATAGTTAAAAATCCTCACTCAACGCCAGTGCCTTATCCATTAGGCCACTGGGGCATCTCAAACACCTTTACTCATCAGTTCTTCCACCAAACAGTTGCTTCCTAGACAGAGCATAATGTGAGACATGCCATGTTGGCTTTGGGTAACACAATAATGGCCCCAAATGCAGTAGATATAGTGAGTAGAAGGGAAATTTTTAAAAGTGCAAAGAAAAAGATGTGAAACACGTAGAAACTAGATTGCCATGCTGATATGAAACTGGCATTGTACCCCAGATTGGACTCGAACCCTTTGGGTAGCACAATAATGACAATAAAAGCAGTTAGTATAGTAAGATGGAGGAAAGCATTTGAAAGAGCAGAGAAAAGAATGTGAAATATACAATAATTGCATTCCCAAGCTGATATGCATCTGTAATTGTATAGTAGGTGAATATGTACTTTCTGTATCTGGTTCACTTTACTAAAAGGTTGTAAAGGCCCTAAGTCAGCTTACAAAACACAGTTAGCAGAGGATGGTTTCGATCCATCGACCTCTGGGTTATGGGCCCAGCACGCTTCCGCTGCGCCACTCTGCTGTCAACCACCCCAGATGGGACTCTAACCCTTTGGGTAACACAATAATGACAATAAAAGCAGTTAGTATAGTAAGATGGAGGAAAGCATTTGAAAGAGCAGAGAAAAGAATGTGAAATATACAAAAATTGCATTCCCAAGCTCATATGCATCTGGAATTGTACAGTAGGTGAATATGTACTTTCTGTATCTGGTTCACTTTACTAAAAGGTTGTAAAGGCCCTAAGTCAGCTTACAAAACACAGTTAGCAGAGGATGGTTTTGATCCATCAACCTCTGGGTTATGGGCCCAGCACGCTTCCGCTGCGCCACTCTGCTTTGAACCACACCAGATTGGACTCGAACCCTTTGGGTAATACAACTGCTCATACTGAACCAAAACCCAAAACTTTCAAATGTGGATTATTAAATATCAGATCTCTCTCTTCTAAATCTTTGTTAGTAAATGACTTGATAAATGATCATCAAATTGGTTTATTTTGTCTCACTGAAACGTGGTTGCAGCAGGAAGAATATGTCAGTTTAAATGAGTCAACCCCCCAAAGTCATATTAATTATCATGTTCATAGATGCACAGGCCGAGGTGGAGGAGTAGCAGCAATATTTCACTCTAGCTTATCAATAATTCCTAGACCTAAACATAGTTATACCTCATTTGAGAGTCTTACTCTTAGCCTTTCACACCCAAACTGGAAAACTCAAAAACCACTATTATTTGTTATCGTGTACCGTCCTCCAGTCCCTTATTCAGAGTTTTTGATTGAATTTTCTGATTTTCTATCTGATTTAGTGCTT
>NW_027125255.1:422500-425000 GCF_033026475.1 Channa argus | reverse complement strand
TAACCCTGGACGTTTTTACCCAGGCTAGGGAGCATGAGCCTGGGCAGGGCAGTTAACCCCAACCCTAACCCTGGATGTTTTTACCCAGGCTAGGGAGCATAAGGCTGGGCAGGGGAGTGTTAAACCAGGCCCTGGATGTTTTTACCCAGGCTGTGGAGCATGAGCCTGGGCAGGGGAGAATTAACCCAGGCCCTGGATGTTTTTACCCAGGCTAGGGAGCATGAGCCTGGGCAGGGGAGAATTAACCCTAACCCTAACCCTGGATGTTTTTACCCAGGCTGTGGAGCATGAGCCTGGGCAGGGGAGAATTAACCCAGACCCTGGATGTTTTTACCCAGGCTGTGGAGCATGAGCCTGGGCAGGGGAGAATTAACCCAGGCCCTGGATGTTTTTACCCAGGCTAGGCAGCATGATTCTGGGCAGGGGAGTGTGGGTCAGGGCCCTGGAGCTTTCACCCAGGCTGTGGAGCGTGAGCCTGGGCAGGGGAGAATTAAACCAGGCCCTGGAGCTTTCATTCAGGCTGTGGAGCGTGAGCCTGGGCTGGGGAGAAATGACCCAGGCCCTGGAGCTTTGACCCAGGCCCTGGATATTTTTTTTTACCCAGGGTGGGGAGCATGAGCCTGGGCAGGGGAGTGTGGGTCAGGGCCCTGGAGCTTTCACCCAGGCTGTGGAGCGTGAGCCTGGGCAGGGGAGAATTAACCCAGGCCCTGGATGTTTTTACCCAGGCTGTGGAGCATGAGCCTGGGCAGGGGAGAATTAACCCAGGCCCTGGATGTTTTTACCCAGGCTAGGGAGCATAAGGCTGGGCAGGGGAGTGTTAAACCAGGCCCTGGATGTTTTTACCCAGGCTGTGGAGCATGAGCCTGGGCAGGGGAGAATTAACCCAGACCCTGGATGTTTTTACCCAGGCTGTGGAGCATGAGCCTGGGCAGGGGAGTGTTAAACCAGGCCCTGGATGTTTTTACCCAGGCTGTGGAGCATGAGCCTGGGCAGGGGAGAATTAACCCCAGGCCCTGGATGTTTTTACCCAGGCTGTGGAGCATGAGCCTGGGCAGGGGAGAATTAACCCTAACCCTAACCCTGGATGTTTTTACCCAGGCTGTGGAGCATGAGCCTGGGCAGGGGAGAATTGACCCAGGCCCTGGATGTTTTACCCAGGATGGGGAGCATAAGGCTGGGCAGGGGAGTGTTAAACCAGGCCCTGGATGTTTTTACCCAGGCTGTGGAGCATGAGCCTGGGCAGGGGAGAATTAACCCAGGCCCTGGATGTTTTTACCCAGGCTAGGGAGCATAAGGCTGGGCAGGGGAGTGTTAAACCAGGCCCTGGATGTTTTTACCCAGGCTGTGGAGCATGAGCCTGGGCAGGGGAGAATTAACCCAGGCCCTGGATGTTTTTACCCAGGCTGTGGAGCATGAGCCTGGGCAGGGCAGTTAACCCTAACCCTAACCCTGGATGTTTTTACCCAGGCTAGGGAGCATGAGCCTGTGCAGGGCAGTTCACCCTAGCCCTGGAGCTTTTACCCAGGCTGTGGAGCATGAGCCTGGGCAGGGGAGAATTAACCCAGGCCCTGGATGTTTTTACCCAGGCTGTGGAGCATGAGCCTGGGCAGGGGAGAATTAACCCAGGCCCTGGATGTTTTTACCCAGGCTAGGCAGCATGAGCCTGGGCAGGGGAGTGTGGGTCAGGGCCCTGGAGCTTTCACCCAGGCTGTGGAGCGTGAGCCTGGGCAGGGGAGAATTAACCCAGGCCCTGGAGCTTTCATTCAGGCTGTGGAGCGTGAGCCTGGGCTGGGGAGAAATGACCCAGGCCCTGGAGCTTTGACCCAGGCCCTGGATATTTTTTTACCCAGGGTGGGGAGCATGAGCCTGGGCAGGGGAGTGTGGGTCAGGGCCCTGGAGCTTTCACCCAGGCTGTGGAGCGTGAGCCTGGGCAGGGGAGTATTGACCCAGGCCCTGGAGCTTTTATTCAGGCTGTGGAGCGTGAGCCTGGGCTGTGGAGAATTGACCCAGGCCCCTATATGTTTTAACCAGGATAGGGAGCATAAGGCTGGGCTGGGGAGAATTAACCCAGGCCCTGGATGTTTTTACCCAGGCTGCGGAGCATGAGCCTGGGCAGGGGAGAATTGACCCAGACACTGGAGCTCTTAATCAGCCCAGGAGCATGAGGAAGGGGCCCCTGGAGCTTTTGCCGAGGTCACAGTCTTAGGCCCCATAGCCGGGCTGCGGTGCCCGGGATTTGAGCGCTTTAGCCGGCCCGCCCTAAGCCTAAAGCTGGGGCGTGTGGAACTTCATCCACGGAGTACCAGGACCACGAGAAAGAGGGAGGAAAAAAAAAAAAAAAAAAAAAAAAAAAAACTAACCGGGGAAGAGTCAAGGGCTGCGAACTGCAATAGGTGGAGCGAAACTCCACTCTTCCTCGGTGCGAACCGGTTTTACCCGGTTCGGCCGACTACCCTTCGCACAATAACAGAAACCCAGGTTTTGAAAAGCGTGAGCTCCA
>NW_027125255.1:410000-412500 GCF_033026475.1 Channa argus | reverse complement strand
CAGGCCCTGGATGTTTTTACCCAGGCTAGGGAGCATAAGGCTGGGCAGGGGAGTGTTAAACCAGGCCCTGGATGTTTTTACCCAGGCTGTGGAGCATGAGCCTGGGCAGGGGAGAATTAACCCAGGCCCTGGATGTTTTTACCCAGGCTGTGGAGCGTGAGCCTAGGCAGGGGAGAATTAACCCTAACCCTAACCCTGGACGTTTTTACCCAGGCTAGGGAGCATGAGCCTGGGCAGGGCAGTTAACCCCAACCCTAACCCTGGATGTTTTTACCCAGGCTAGGGAGCATAAGGCTGGGCAGGGGAGTGTTAAACCAGGCCCTGGATGTTTTTACCCAGGCTGTGGAGCATGAGCCTGGGCAGGGGAGAATTAACCCAGGCCCTGGATGTTTTTACCCAGGCTAGGGAGCATGAGCCTGGGCAGGGGAGAATTAACCCTAACCCTAACCCTGGATGTTTTTACCCAGGCTGTGGAGCATGAGCCTGGGCAGGGGAGAATTAACCCAGACCCTGGATGTTTTTACCCAGGCTGTGGAGCATGAGCCTGGGCAGGGGAGAATTAACCCAGGCCCTGGATGTTTTTACCCAGGCTAGGCAGCATGATTCTGGGCAGGGGAGTGTGGGTCAGGGCCCTGGAGCTTTCACCCAGGCTGTGGAGCGTGAGCCTGGGCAGGGGAGAATTAAACCAGGCCCTGGAGCTTTCATTCAGGCTGTGGAGCGTGAGCCTGGGCTGGGGAGAAATGACCCAGGCCCTGGAGCTTTGACCCAGGCCCTGGATATTTTTTTTTACCCAGGGTGGGGAGCATGAGCCTGGGCAGGGGAGTGTGGGTCAGGGCCCTGGAGCTTTCACCCAGGCTGTGGAGCGTGAGCCTGGGCAGGGGAGAATTAACCCAGGCCCTGGATGTTTTTACCCAGGCTGTGGAGCATGAGCCTGGGCAGGGGAGAATTAACCCAGGCCCTGGATGTTTTTACCCAGGCTAGGGAGCATAAGGCTGGGCAGGGGAGTGTTAAACCAGGCCCTGGATGTTTTTACCCAGGCTGTGGAGCATGAGCCTGGGCAGGGGAGAATTAACCCAGACCCTGGATGTTTTTACCCAGGCTGTGGAGCATGAGCCTGGGCAGGGGAGTGTTAAACCAGGCCCTGGATGTTTTTACCCAGGCTGTGGAGCATGAGCCTGGGCAGGGGAGAATTAACCCAGGCCCTGGATGTTTTTACCCAGGCTGTGGAGCATGAGCCTGGGCAGGGGAGAATTAACCCTAACCCTAACCCTGGATGTTTTTACCCAGGCTGTGGAGCATGAGCCTGGGCAGGGGAGAATTGACCCAGGCCCTGGATGTTTTACCCAGGATGGGGAGCATAAGGCTGGGCAGGGGAGTGTTAAACCAGGCCCTGGATGTTTTTACCCAGGCTGTGGAGCATGAGCCTGGGCAGGGGAGAATTAACCCAGGCCCTGGATGTTTTTACCCAGGCTAGGGAGCATAAGGCTGGGCAGGGGAGTGTTAAACCAGGCCCTGGATGTTTTTACCCAGGCTGTGGAGCATGAGCCTGGGCAGGGGAGAATTAACCCAGGCCCTGGATGTTTTTACCCAGGCTGTGGAGCATGAGC
The DNA here is from genome assembly GCF_033026475.1 of Channa argus. Classification (NCBI taxonomy): domain Eukaryota; kingdom Metazoa; phylum Chordata; class Actinopteri; order Anabantiformes; family Channidae; genus Channa; species Channa argus. Next base: position 410,893 of record NW_027125255.1, on the reverse strand, counting down.
CTGGGCAGGGCAGTTAACCCTAACCCTAACCCTGGATGTTTTTACCCAGGCTAGGGAGCATGAGCCTGTGCAGGGCAGTTCACCCTAGCCCTGGAGCTTTTACCCAGGCTGTGGAGCATGAGCCTGGGCAGGGGAGAATTAACCCAGGCCCTGGATGTTTTTACCCAGGCTGTGGAGCATGAGCCTGGGCAGGGGAGAATTAACCCAGGCCCTGGATGTTTTTACCCAGGCTAGGCAGCATGAGCCTGGGCAGGGGAGTGTGGGTCAGGGCCCTGGAGCTTTCACCCAGGCTGTGGAGCGTGAGCCTGGGCAGGGGAGAATTAACCCAGGCCCTGGAGCTTTCATTCAGGCTGTGGAGCGTGAGCCTGGGCTGGGGAGAAATGACCCAGGCCCTGGAGCTTTGACCCAGGCCCTGGATATTTTTTTACCCAGGGTGGGGAGCATGAGCCTGGGCAGGGGAGTGTGGGTCAGGGCCCTGGAGCTTTCACCCAGGCTGTGGAGCGTGAGCCTGGGCAGGGGAGTATTGACCCAGGCCCTGGAGCTTTTATTCAGGCTGTGGAGCGTGAGCCTGGGCTGTGGAGAATTGACCCAGGCCCCTATATGTTTTAACCAGGATAGGGAGCATAAGGCTGGGCTGGGGAGAATTAACCCAGGCCCTGGATGTTTTTACCCAGGCTGCGGAGCATGAGCCTGGGCAGGGGAGAATTGACCCAGACACTGGAGCTCTTAATCAGCCCAGGAGCATGAGGAAGGGGCCCCTGGAGCTTTTGCCGAGGTCACAGTCTTAGGCCCCATAGCCGGGCTGCGGTGCCCGGGATTTGAGCGCTTTAGCCGGCCCGCCCTAAGCCTAAAGCTGGGGCGTGTGGAACTTCATCCACGGAGTACCAGGACCA
>NW_027125255.1:397500-400000 GCF_033026475.1 Channa argus | reverse complement strand
ATTAACCCAGGCCCTGGATGTTTTTACCCAGGCTGTGGAGCATGAGCCTGGGCAGGGGAGAATTAACCCAGGCCCTGGATGTTTTTACCCAGGCTGGGGAGCATAAGGCTGGGCAGGGGAGTGTTAAACCAGGCCCTGGATGTTTTTACCCAGGCTGTGGAGCATGACCCTGGGCAGGGGAGAATTAACCCAGGCCCTGGATGTTTTTACCCAGGCTAGGGAGCATAAGGCTGGGCAGGGGAGTGTTAAACCAGGCCCTGGATGTTTTTACCCAGGCTGTGGAGCATGAGCCTGGGCAGGGGAGAATTAACCCAGGCCCTGGATGTTTTTACCCAGGCTGTGGAGCGTGAGCCTAGGCAGGGGAGAATTAACCCTAACCCTAACCCTGGACGTTTTTACCCAGGCTAGGGAGCATGAGCCTGGGCAGGGCAGTTAACCCCAACCCTAACCCTGGATGTTTTTACCCAGGCTAGGGAGCATAAGGCTGGGCAGGGGAGTGTTAAACCAGGCCCTGGATGTTTTTACCCAGGCTGTGGAGCATGAGCCTGGGCAGGGGAGAATTAACCCAGGCCCTGGATGTTTTTACCCAGGCTAGGGAGCATGAGCCTGGGCAGGGGAGAATTAACCCTAACCCTAACCCTGGATGTTTTTACCCAGGCTGTGGAGCATGAGCCTGGGCAGGGGAGAATTAACCCAGACCCTGGATGTTTTTACCCAGGCTGTGGAGCATGAGCCTGGGCAGGGGAGAATTAACCCAGGCCCTGGATGTTTTTACCCAGGCTAGGCAGCATGATTCTGGGCAGGGGAGTGTGGGTCAGGGCCCTGGAGCTTTCACCCAGGCTGTGGAGCGTGAGCCTGGGCAGGGGAGAATTAAACCAGGCCCTGGAGCTTTCATTCAGGCTGTGGAGCGTGAGCCTGGGCTGGGGAGAAATGACCCAGGCCCTGGAGCTTTGACCCAGGCCCTGGATATTTTTTTTTACCCAGGGTGGGGAGCATGAGCCTGGGCAGGGGAGTGTGGGTCAGGGCCCTGGAGCTTTCACCCAGGCTGTGGAGCGTGAGCCTGGGCAGGGGAGAATTAACCCAGGCCCTGGATGTTTTTACCCAGGCTGTGGAGCATGAGCCTGGGCAGGGGAGAATTAACCCAGGCCCTGGATGTTTTTACCCAGGCTAGGGAGCATAAGGCTGGGCAGGGGAGTGTTAAACCAGGCCCTGGATGTTTTTACCCAGGCTGTGGAGCATGAGCCTGGGCAGGGGAGAATTAACCCAGACCCTGGATGTTTTTACCCAGGCTGTGGAGCATGAGCCTGGGCAGGGGAGTGTTAAACCAGGCCCTGGATGTTTTTACCCAGGCTGTGGAGCATGAGCCTGGGCAGGGGAGAATTAACCCAGGCCCTGGATGTTTTTACCCAGGCTGTGGAGCATGAGCCTGGGCAGGGGAGAATTAACCCTAACCCTAACCCTGGATGTTTTTACCCAGGCTGTGGAGCATGAGCCTGGGCAGGGGAGAATTGACCCAGGCCCTGGATGTTTTACCCAGGATGGGGAGCATAAGGCTGGGCAGGGGAGTGTTAAACCAGGCCCTGGATGTTTTTACCCAGGCTGTGGAGCATGAGCCTGGGCAGGGGAGAATTAACCCAGGCCCTGGATGTTTTTACCCAGGCTAGGGAGCATAAGGCTGGGCAGGGGAGTGTTAAACCAGGCCCTGGATGTTTTTACCCAGGCTGTGGAGCATGAGCCTGGGCAGGGGAGAATTAACCCAGGCCCTGGATGTTTTTACCCAGGCTGTGGAGCATGAGCCTGGGCAGGGCAGTTAACCCTAACCCTAACCCTGGATGTTTTTACCCAGGCTAGGGAGCATGAGCCTGTGCAGGGCAGTTCACCCTAGCCCTGGAGCTTTTACCCAGGCTGTGGAGCATGAGCCTGGGCAGGGGAGAATTAACCCAGGCCCTGGATGTTTTTACCCAGGCTGTGGAGCATGAGCCTGGGCAGGGGAGAATTAACCCAGGCCCTGGATGTTTTTACCCAGGCTAGGCAGCATGAGCCTGGGCAGGGGAGTGTGGGTCAGGGCCCTGGAGCTTTCACCCAGGCTGTGGAGCGTGAGCCTGGGCAGGGGAGAATTAACCCAGGCCCTGGAGCTTTCATTCAGGCTGTGGAGCGTGAGCCTGGGCTGGGGAGAAATGACCCAGGCCCTGGAGCTTTGACCCAGGCCCTGGATATTTTTTTACCCAGGGTGGGGAGCATGAGCCTGGGCAGGGGAGTGTGGGTCAGGGCCCTGGAGCTTTCACCCAGGCTGTGGAGCGTGAGCCTGGGCAGGGGAGTATTGACCCAGGCCCTGGAGCTTTTATTCAGGCTGTGGAGCGTGAGCCTGGGCTGTGGAGAATTGACCCAGGCCCCTATATGTTTTAACCAGGATAGGGAGCATAAGGCTGGGCTGGGGAGAATTAACCCAGGCCCTGGATGTTTTTACCCAGGCTGCGGAGCATGAGCCTGGGCAGGGGAG
>NW_027125255.1:385000-387500 GCF_033026475.1 Channa argus | reverse complement strand
GAGTTAACCCTAACCCTAACCCTGGACCTTTTACCCAGGCTGTGGAGCATAAGGCTGGGCAGGGGAGTGTTAAACCAGGCCCTGGATGTTTTTACCCAGGCTGTGGAGCATGAGCCTGGGCAGGGGAGTGTTAAACCAGGCCCTGGATGTTTTTACCCAGGCTGTGGAGCATGAGCCTGGGCAGGGGAGAATTAACCCAGGCCCTGGATGTTTTTACCCAGGCTGTGGAGCATGAGCCTGGGCAGGGGAGAATTAACCCAGGCCCTGGATGTTTTTACCCAGGCTGGGGAGCATAAGGCTGGGCAGGGGAGTGTTAAACCAGGCCCTGGATGTTTTTACCCAGGCTGTGGAGCATGACCCTGGGCAGGGGAGAATTAACCCAGGCCCTGGATGTTTTTACCCAGGCTAGGGAGCATAAGGCTGGGCAGGGGAGTGTTAAACCAGGCCCTGGATGTTTTTACCCAGGCTGTGGAGCATGAGCCTGGGCAGGGGAGAATTAACCCAGGCCCTGGATGTTTTTACCCAGGCTGTGGAGCGTGAGCCTAGGCAGGGGAGAATTAACCCTAACCCTAACCCTGGACGTTTTTACCCAGGCTAGGGAGCATGAGCCTGGGCAGGGCAGTTAACCCCAACCCTAACCCTGGATGTTTTTACCCAGGCTAGGGAGCATAAGGCTGGGCAGGGGAGTGTTAAACCAGGCCCTGGATGTTTTTACCCAGGCTGTGGAGCATGAGCCTGGGCAGGGGAGAATTAACCCAGGCCCTGGATGTTTTTACCCAGGCTAGGGAGCATGAGCCTGGGCAGGGGAGAATTAACCCTAACCCTAACCCTGGATGTTTTTACCCAGGCTGTGGAGCATGAGCCTGGGCAGGGGAGAATTAACCCAGACCCTGGATGTTTTTACCCAGGCTGTGGAGCATGAGCCTGGGCAGGGGAGAATTAACCCAGGCCCTGGATGTTTTTACCCAGGCTAGGCAGCATGATTCTGGGCAGGGGAGTGTGGGTCAGGGCCCTGGAGCTTTCACCCAGGCTGTGGAGCGTGAGCCTGGGCAGGGGAGAATTAAACCAGGCCCTGGAGCTTTCATTCAGGCTGTGGAGCGTGAGCCTGGGCTGGGGAGAAATGACCCAGGCCCTGGAGCTTTGACCCAGGCCCTGGATATTTTTTTTTACCCAGGGTGGGGAGCATGAGCCTGGGCAGGGGAGTGTGGGTCAGGGCCCTGGAGCTTTCACCCAGGCTGTGGAGCGTGAGCCTGGGCAGGGGAGAATTAACCCAGGCCCTGGATGTTTTTACCCAGGCTGTGGAGCATGAGCCTGGGCAGGGGAGAATTAACCCAGGCCCTGGATGTTTTTACCCAGGCTAGGGAGCATAAGGCTGGGCAGGGGAGTGTTAAACCAGGCCCTGGATGTTTTTACCCAGGCTGTGGAGCATGAGCCTGGGCAGGGGAGAATTAACCCAGACCCTGGATGTTTTTACCCAGGCTGTGGAGCATGAGCCTGGGCAGGGGAGTGTTAAACCAGGCCCTGGATGTTTTTACCCAGGCTGTGGAGCATGAGCCTGGGCAGGGGAGAATTAACCCAGGCCCTGGATGTTTTTACCCAGGCTGTGGAGCATGAGCCTGGGCAGGGGAGAATTAACCCTAACCCTAACCCTGGATGTTTTTACCCAGGCTGTGGAGCATGAGCCTGGGCAGGGGAGAATTGACCCAGGCCCTGGATGTTTTACCCAGGATGGGGAGCATAAGGCTGGGCAGGGGAGTGTTAAACCAGGCCCTGGATGTTTTTACCCAGGCTGTGGAGCATGAGCCTGGGCAGGGGAGAATTAACCCAGGCCCTGGATGTTTTTACCCAGGCTAGGGAGCATAAGGCTGGGCAGGGGAGTGTTAAACCAGGCCCTGGATGTTTTTACCCAGGCTGTGGAGCATGAGCCTGGGCAGGGGAGAATTAACCCAGGCCCTGGATGTTTTTACCCAGGCTGTGGAGCATGAGCCTGGGCAGGGCAGTTAACCCTAACCCTAACCCTGGATGTTTTTACCCAGGCTAGGGAGCATGAGCCTGTGCAGGGCAGTTCACCCTAGCCCTGGAGCTTTTACCCAGGCTGTGGAGCATGAGCCTGGGCAGGGGAGAATTAACCCAGGCCCTGGATGTTTTTACCCAGGCTGTGGAGCATGAGCCTGGGCAGGGGAGAATTAACCCAGGCCCTGGATGTTTTTACCCAGGCTAGGCAGCATGAGCCTGGGCAGGGGAGTGTGGGTCAGGGCCCTGGAGCTTTCACCCAGGCTGTGGAGCGTGAGCCTGGGCAGGGGAGAATTAACCCAGGCCCTGGAGCTTTCATTCAGGCTGTGGAGCGTGAGCCTGGGCTGGGGAGAAATGACCCAGGCCCTGGAGCTTTGACCCAGGCCCTGGATATTTTTTTACCCAGGGTGGGGAGCATGAGCCTGGGCAGGGGAGTGTGGGTCAGGGCCCTGGAGCTTTCACCCAGGCTGTGGAGCGTGAGCCTGGG
>NW_027125255.1:357500-360000 GCF_033026475.1 Channa argus | reverse complement strand
TTACCCAGGGTGGGGAGCATGAGCCTGGGCAGGGGAGTGTGGGTCAGGGCCCTGGAGCTTTCACCCAGGCTGTGGAGCGTGAGCCTGGGCAGGGGAGAATTAACCCAGGCCCTGGATGTTTTTACCCAGGCTGTGGAGCATGAGCCTGGGCAGGGGAGAATTAACCCAGGCCCTGGATGTTTTTACCCAGGCTAGGGAGCATAAGGCTGGGCAGGGGAGTGTTAAACCAGGCCCTGGATGTTTTTACCCAGGCTGTGGAGCATGAGCCTGGGCAGGGGAGAATTAACCCAGACCCTGGATGTTTTTACCCAGGCTGTGGAGCATGAGCCTGGGCAGGGGAGTGTTAAACCAGGCCCTGGATGTTTTTACCCAGGCTGTGGAGCATGAGCCTGGGCAGGGGAGAATTAACCCAGGCCCTGGATGTTTTTACCCAGGCTGTGGAGCATGAGCCTGGGCAGGGGAGAATTAACCCTAACCCTAACCCTGGATGTTTTTACCCAGGCTGTGGAGCATGAGCCTGGGCAGGGGAGAATTGACCCAGGCCCTGGATGTTTTACCCAGGATGGGGAGCATAAGGCTGGGCAGGGGAGTGTTAAACCAGGCCCTGGATGTTTTTACCCAGGCTGTGGAGCATGAGCCTGGGCAGGGGAGAATTAACCCAGGCCCTGGATGTTTTTACCCAGGCTAGGGAGCATAAGGCTGGGCAGGGGAGTGTTAAACCAGGCCCTGGATGTTTTTACCCAGGCTGTGGAGCATGAGCCTGGGCAGGGGAGAATTAACCCAGGCCCTGGATGTTTTTACCCAGGCTGTGGAGCATGAGCCTGGGCAGGGCAGTTAACCCTAACCCTAACCCTGGATGTTTTTACCCAGGCTAGGGAGCATGAGCCTGTGCAGGGCAGTTCACCCTAGCCCTGGAGCTTTTACCCAGGCTGTGGAGCATGAGCCTGGGCAGGGGAGAATTAACCCAGGCCCTGGATGTTTTTACCCAGGCTGTGGAGCATGAGCCTGGGCAGGGGAGAATTAACCCAGGCCCTGGATGTTTTTACCCAGGCTAGGCAGCATGAGCCTGGGCAGGGGAGTGTGGGTCAGGGCCCTGGAGCTTTCACCCAGGCTGTGGAGCGTGAGCCTGGGCAGGGGAGAATTAACCCAGGCCCTGGAGCTTTCATTCAGGCTGTGGAGCGTGAGCCTGGGCTGGGGAGAAATGACCCAGGCCCTGGAGCTTTGACCCAGGCCCTGGATATTTTTTTACCCAGGGTGGGGAGCATGAGCCTGGGCAGGGGAGTGTGGGTCAGGGCCCTGGAGCTTTCACCCAGGCTGTGGAGCGTGAGCCTGGGCAGGGGAGTATTGACCCAGGCCCTGGAGCTTTTATTCAGGCTGTGGAGCGTGAGCCTGGGCTGTGGAGAATTGACCCAGGCCCCTATATGTTTTAACCAGGATAGGGAGCATAAGGCTGGGCTGGGGAGAATTAACCCAGGCCCTGGATGTTTTTACCCAGGCTGCGGAGCATGAGCCTGGGCAGGGGAGAATTGACCCAGACACTGGAGCTCTTAATCAGCCCAGGAGCATGAGGAAGGGGCCCCTGGAGCTTTTGCCGAGGTCACAGTCTTAGGCCCCATAGCCGGGCTGCGGTGCCCGGGATTTGAGCGCTTTAGCCGGCCCGCCCTAAGCCTAAAGCTGGGGCGTGTGGAACTTCATCCACGGAGTACCAGGACCACGAGAAAGAGGGAGGAAAAAAAAAAAAAAAAAAAAAAAAAAAAACTAACCGGGGAAGAGTCAAGGGCTGCGAACTGCAATAGGTGGAGCGAAACTCCACTCTTCCTCGGTGCGAACCGGTTTTACCCGGTTCGGCCGACTACCCTTCGCACAATAACAGAAACCCAGGTTTTGAAAAGCGTGAGCTCCAGCAGAGGGGGAATGCTGACACGTGAATGCAGCCAGGGGATGCTTTGGGCGGGTTAACCCAGGCACTAGGGCAGCCCTTCGGGGACATGGAGGTCCATAGGAGGGGCTCATCCTGGGCTGCGGAGCCCAGCCAAGAGGTGCCTCGGGCGGGTTGGGCGAGGGCCACGGGGGCCCCTGGAGGGTCATGGAGGAAAATTTCAGGGGGTCATCCCGGGCTGCGGAGCCCAGGCAGGGGGTGCCTCGGGCGGGTCGGGCGAGGGCCACGTGGGCCCCTGGAGGGTCATGGAGGAAAATTTCAGGGGGTCATCCCGGGCTGCGGAGCCCAGGCAGGGGGTGCCTCGGGCGGGTCGGGCGAGGGCCCCGGGGGCCCCTGGAGGGTCATGGAGGACGATTTCAGGGGGTCATCCCGGGCTGCGGAGCCCAGGCAGGGGGTGCCTCGGGCGGGTCGGGCGAGGGCCCCGGGGGCCCCTGGAGGGTCATGGAGGACGATTTCAGGGGGTCATCCCGGGCTGCGGAGCCCAGGCAGGGGGTGCCTCGGGCGGGTCGGGCGGGGGCCCCGGGGGCCCCTGGAGGGTCATGGAGGACGATTTCAGGGGGT
>NW_027125255.1:317500-325000 GCF_033026475.1 Channa argus | reverse complement strand
TGGGCAGGGGAGAATTAACCCAGGCCCTGGATGTTTTTACCCAGGCTGTGGAGCATGAGCCTGGGCAGGGGAGAATTAACCCAGGCCCTGGATGTTTTTACCCAGGCTGTGGAGCATGAGCCTGGGCAGGGGAGAATTAACCCAGGCCCTGGATGTTTTTACCCAGGCTGTGGAGCATGAGCCTGGGCAGGGGAGAATTAACCCTAACCCTAACCCTGAATGTTTTTACCCAGGCTGTGGAGCATGAGCCTGGGCAGGGGAGAATTAACCCAGGCCCTGGATGTTTTTACCCAGGCTGTGGAGCATGAGCCTGGGCAGGGCAGTTAACCCTAACCCTAACCCTGGATGTTTTTACCCAGGCTAGGGAGCATGAGCCTGGGCAGGGCAGTTCACCCTAGCCCTGGAGCTTTTACCCAGGCTGTGGAGCATGAGCCTGGGCAGGGGAGAATTAACCCAGGCCCTGGATGTTTTTACCCAGGCTGTGGAGCATGAGCCTGGGCAGGGGAGAGTTAACCCAGGCCCTGGATGTTTTTACCCAGGCTGTGGAGCATGAGCCTGGGCAGGGGAGAATTAACCCAGGCCCTGGATGTTTTTACCCAGGCTGTGGAGCATGAGCCTGGGCAGGGGAGAATTAACCCAGGCCCTGGATGTTTTTACCCAGGCTAGGGAGCATAAGGCTGGGCAGGGGAGTGTTAAACCAGGCCCTGGATGTTTTTACCCAGGCTGTGGAGCATGAGCCTGGGCAGGGGAGAATTAACCCAGGCCCTGGATGTTTTTACCCAGGCTGTGGAGCATGAGCCTGGGCAGGGCAGTTAACCCTAACCCTAACCCTGGATGTTTTTACCCAGGCTAGGGAGCATGAGCCTGGGCAGGGCAGTTCACCCTAGCCCTGGAGCTTTTACCCAGGCTGTGGAGCATGAGCCTGGGCAGGGCAGTTCACCCTAGCCCTGGAGCTTTTACCCAGGCTGTGGAGCATGAGCCTGGGCAGGGGAGAATTAACCCAGGCCCTGGATGTTTTTACCCAGGCTGTGGAGCATGAGCCTGGGCAGGGGAGAATTAACCCAGGCCCTGGATGTTTTTACCCAGGCTGTGGAGCATGAGCCTGGGCAGGGCAGTTAACCCTAACCCTAACCCTGGATGTTTTTACCCAGGCTAGGGAGCATGAGCCTGGGCAGGGCAGTTCACCCTAGCCCTGGAGCTTTTACCCAGGCTGTGGAGCATGAGCCTGGGCAGGGGAGAATTAACCCAGGCCCTGGATGTTTTTACCCAGGCTGTGGAGCATGAGCCTGGGCAGGGGAGAGTTAACCCAGGCCCTGGATGTTTTTACCCAGGCTGTGGAGCATGAGCCTGGGCAGGGGAGAATTAACCCAGGCCCTGGATGTTTTTACCCAGGCTGTGGAGCATGAGCCTGGGCAGGGGAGAATTAACCCAGGCCCTGGATGTTTTTACCCAGGCTAGGGAGCATAAGGCTGGGCAGGGGAGTGTTAAACCAGGCCCTGGATGTTTTTACCCAGGCTGTGGAGCATGAGCCTGGGCAGGGGAGAATTAACCCAGGCCCTGGATGTTTTTACCCAGGCTGTGGAGCATGAGCCTGGGCAGGGGAGAATTAACCCTAACCCTAACCCTGAATGTTTTTACCCAGGCTGTGGAGCATGAGCCTGGGCAGGGGAGAATTAACCCAGGCCCTGGATGTTTTTACCCAGGCTGTGGAGCATGAGCCTGGGCAGGGCAGTTAACCCTAACCCTAACCCTGGATGTTTTTACCCAGGCTAGGGAGCATGAGCCTGGGCAGGGCAGTTCACCCTAGCCCTGGAGCTTTTACCCAGGCTGTGGAGCATGAGCCTGGGCAGGGGAGAATTAACCCAGGCCCTGGATATTTTTTTACCCAGGGTGGGGAGCATGAGCCTGGGCAGGGGAGTGTGGGTCAGGGCCCTGGAGCTTTCACCCAGGCTGTGGAGCGTGAGCCTGGGCAGGGGAGTATTGACCCAGGCCCTGGAGCTTTTATTCAGGCTGTGGAGCGTGAGCCTGGGCTGTGGAGAATTGACCCAGGCCCCTATATGTTTTAACCAGGATAGGGAGCATAAGGCTGGGCTGGGGAGAGTTAACCCAGGCCCTGGATGTTTTTACCCAGGCTGTGGAGCATGAGCCTGGGCAGGGGAGAATTAACCCAGGCCCTGGATGTTTTTACCCAGGCTGTGGAGCATGAGCCTGGGCAGGGGAGAATTAACCCAGGCCCTGGATGTTTTTACCCAGGCTAGGGAGCATAAGGCTGGGCAGGGGAGTGTTAAACCAGGCCCTGGATGTTTTTACCCAGGCTGTGGAGCATGAGCCTGGGCAGGGGAGTGTTAAACCAGGCCCTGGATGTTTTTACCCAGGCTGTGGAGCATGAGCCTGGGCAGGGGAGAATTAACCCAGGCCCTGGATGTTTTTACCCAGGCTAGGGAGCATAAGGCTGGGCAGGGGAGTGTTAAACCAGGCCCTGGATGTTTTTACCCAGGCTGTGGAGCATGAGCCTGGGCAGGGGAGAATTAACCCAGGCCCTGGATGTTTTTACCCAGGCTGTGGAGCATGAGCCTGGGCAGGGCAGTTAACCCTAACCCTAACCCTGGATGTTTTTACCCAGGCTAGGGAGCATGAGCCTGGGCAGGGCAGTTCACCCTAGCCCTGGAGCTTTTACCCAGGCTGTGGAGCATGAGCCTGGGCAGGGGAGAATTAACCCAGGCCCTGGATGTTTTTACCCAGGCTGTGGAGCATGAGCCTGGGCAGGGGAGAGTTAACCCAGGCCCTGGATGTTTTTACCCAGGCTGTGGAGCATGAGCCTGGGCAGGGGAGAATTAACCCAGGCCCTGGATGTTTTTACCCAGGCTGTGGAGCATGAGCCTGGGCAGGGGAGAATTAACCCAGGCCCTGGATGTTTTTACCCAGGCTAGGGAGCATAAGGCTGGGCAGGGGAGTGTTAAACCAGGCCCTGGATGTTTTTACCCAGGCTGTGGAGCATGAGCCTGGGCAGGGGAGAATTAACCCAGGCCCTGGATGTTTTTACCCAGGCTGTGGAGCATGAGCCTGGGCAGGGGAGAATTAACCCTAACCCTAACCCTGAATGTTTTTACCCAGGCTGTGGAGCATGAGCCTGGGCAGGGGAGAATTAACCCAGGCCCTGGATGTTTTTACCCAGGCTGTGGAGCATGAGCCTGGGCAGGGCAGTTAACCCTAACCCTAACCCTGGATGTTTTTACCCAGGCTAGGGAGCATGAGCCTGGGCAGGGCAGTTCACCCTAGCCCTGGAGCTTTTACCCAGGCTGTGGAGCATGAGCCTGGGCAGGGGAGAATTAACCCAGGCCCTGGATGTTTTTACCCAGGCTGTGGAGCATGAGCCTGGGCAGGGGAGAGTTAACCCAGGCCCTGGATGTTTTTACCCAGGCTGTGGAGCATGAGCCTGGGCAGGGGAGAATTAACCCAGGCCCTGGATGTTTTTACCCAGGCTGTGGAGCATGAGCCTGGGCAGGGGAGAATTAACCCAGGCCCTGGATGTTTTTACCCAGGCTAGGGAGCATAAGGCTGGGCAGGGGAGTGTTAAACCAGGCCCTGGATGTTTTTACCCAGGCTGTGGAGCATGAGCCTGGGCAGGGGAGAATTAACCCAGGCCCTGGATGTTTTTACCCAGGCTGTGGAGCATGAGCCTGGGCAGGGGAGAATTAACCCTAACCCTAACCCTGAATGTTTTTACCCAGGCTGTGGAGCATGAGCCTGGGCAGGGGAGAATTAACCCAGGCCCTGGATGTTTTTACCCAGGCTGTGGAGCATGAGCCTGGGCAGGGCAGTTAACCCTAACCCTAACCCTGGATGTTTTTACCCAGGCTAGGGAGCATGAGCCTGGGCAGGGCAGTTCACCCTAGCCCTGGAGCTTTTACCCAGGCTGTGGAGCATGAGCCTGGGCAGGGGAGAATTAACCCAGGCCCTGGATATTTTTTTACCCAGGGTGGGGAGCATGAGCCTGGGCAGGGGAGTGTGGGTCAGGGCCCTGGAGCTTTCACCCAGGCTGTGGAGCGTGAGCCTGGGCAGGGGAGTATTGACCCAGGCCCTGGAGCTTTTATTCAGGCTGTGGAGCGTGAGCCTGGGCTGTGGAGAATTGACCCAGGCCCCTATATGTTTTAACCAGGATAGGGAGCATAAGGCTGGGCTGGGGAGAGTTAACCCAGGCCCTGGATGTTTTTACCCAGGCTGTGGAGCATGAGCCTGGGCAGGGGAGAATTAACCCAGGCCCTGGATGTTTTTACCCAGGCTGTGGAGCATGAGCCTGGGCAGGGGAGAATTAACCCAGGCCCTGGATGTTTTTACCCAGGCTGTGGAGCATGAGCCTGGGCAGGGGAGAATTAACCCAGGCCCTGGATGTTTTTACCCAGGCTGTGGAGCATGAGCCTGGGCAGGGGAGAATTAACCCTAACCCTAACCCTGAATGTTTTTACCCAGGCTGTGGAGCATGAGCCTGGGCAGGGGAGAATTAACCCAGGCCCTGGATGTTTTTACCCAGGCTGTGGAGCATGAGCCTGGGCAGGGCAGTTAACCCTAACCCTAACCCTGGATGTTTTTACCCAGGCTAGGGAGCATGAGCCTGGGCAGGGCAGTTCACCCTAGCCCTGGAGCTTTTACCCAGGCTGTGGAGCATGAGCCTGGGCAGGGGAGAATTAACCCAGGCCCTGGATGTTTTTACCCAGGCTGTGGAGCATGAGCCTGGGCAGGGGAGAGTTAACCCAGGCCCTGGATGTTTTTACCCAGGCTGTGGAGCATGAGCCTGGGCAGGGGAGAATTAACCCAGGCCCTGGATGTTTTTACCCAGGCTGTGGAGCATGAGCCTGGGCAGGGGAGAATTAACCCAGGCCCTGGATGTTTTTACCCAGGCTAGGGAGCATAAGGCTGGGCAGGGGAGTGTTAAACCAGGCCCTGGATGTTTTTACCCAGGCTGTGGAGCATGAGCCTGGGCAGGGGAGAATTAACCCAGGCCCTGGATGTTTTTACCCAGGCTGTGGAGCATGAGCCTGGGCAGGGCAGTTAACCCTAACCCTAACCCTGGATGTTTTTACCCAGGCTAGGGAGCATGAGCCTGGGCAGGGCAGTTCACCCTAGCCCTGGAGCTTTTACCCAGGCTGTGGAGCATGAGCCTGGGCAGGGGAGAATTAACCCAGGCCCTGGATGTTTTTACCCAGGCTGTGGAGCATGAGCCTGGGCAGGGGAGAATTAACCCAGGCCCTGGATGTTTTTACCCAGGCTGTGGAGCATGAGCCTGGGCAGGGCAGTTAACCCTAACCCTAACCCTGGATGTTTTTACCCAGGCTAGGGAGCATGAGCCTGGGCAGGGCAGTTCACCCTAGCCCTGGAGCTTTTACCCAGGCTGTGGAGCATGAGCCTGGGCAGGGGAGAATTAACCCAGGCCCTGGATGTTTTTACCCAGGCTGTGGAGCATGAGCCTGGGCAGGGGAGAGTTAACCCAGGCCCTGGATGTTTTTACCCAGGCTGTGGAGCATGAGCCTGGGCAGGGGAGAATTAACCCAGGCCCTGGATGTTTTTACCCAGGCTGTGGAGCATGAGCCTGGGCAGGGGAGAATTAACCCAGGCCCTGGATGTTTTTACCCAGGCTAGGGAGCATAAGGCTGGGCAGGGGAGTGTTAAACCAGGCCCTGGATGTTTTTACCCAGGCTGTGGAGCATGAGCCTGGGCAGGGGAGAATTAACCCAGGCCCTGGATGTTTTTACCCAGGCTGTGGAGCATGAGCCTGGGCAGGGGAGAATTAACCCTAACCCTAACCCTGGATGTTTTTACCCAGGCTGTGGAGCATGAGCCTGGGCAGGGGAGAATTAACCCAGACCCTGGATGTTTTTACCCAGGCTGTGGAGCATGAGCCTGGGCAGGGGAGAGTTAACCCAGGCCCTGGATGTTTTTACCCAGGCTGTGGAGCATGAGCCTGGGCAGGGGAGAATTAACCCAGGCCCTGGATGTTTTTACCCAGGCTAGGGAGCATAAGGCTGGGCAGGGGAGTGTTAAACCAGGCCCTGGATGTTTTTACCCAGGCTGTGGAGCATGAGCCTGGGCAGGGGAGAATTAACCCAGGCCCTGGATGTTTTTACCCAGGCTGTGGAGCGTGAGCCTAGGCAGGGGAGAATTAACCCTAACCCTAACCCTGGACGTTTTTACCCAGGCTAGGGAGCATGAGCCTGGGCAGGGCAGTTAACCCTAACCCTAACCCTGGATGTTTTTACCCAGGCTAGGGAGCATAAGGCTGGGCAGGGGAGTGTTAAACCAGGCCCTGGATGTTTTTACCCAGGCTGTGGAGCATGAGCCTGGGCAGGGGAGAATTAACCCAGGCCCTGGATGTTTTTACCCAGGCTAGGGAGCATAAGGCTGGGCAGGGGAGAATTAACCCTAACCCTAACCCTGGATGTTTTTACCCAGGCTGTGGAGCATGAGCCTGGGCAGGGGAGAATTAACCCAGACCCTGGATGTTTTTACCCAGGCTGTGGAGCATGAGCCTGGGCAGGGGAGAATTAACCCAGGCCCTGGATGTTTTTACCCAGGCTGTGGAGCATGAGCCTGGGCAGGGGAGAGTTAACCCAGGCCCTGGATGTTTTTACCCAGGCTAGGCAGCATGAGCCTGGGCAGGGGAGTGTGGGTCAGGGCCCTGGAGCTTTCACCCAGGCTGTGGAGCGTGAGCCTGGGCAGGGGAGAATTAACCCAGACCCTGGATGTTTTTACCCAGGCTGTGGAGCATGAGCCTGGGCAGGGGAGTGTTAAACCAGGCCCTGGATGTTTTTACCCAGGCTGTGGAGCATGAGCCTGGGCAGGGGAGAATTAACCCAGGCCCTGGATGTTTTTACCCAGGCTGTGGAGCATGAGCCTGGGCAGGGGAGAATTAACCCTAACCCTAACCCTGGATGTTTTTACCCAGGCTGTGGAGCATGAGCCTGGGCAGGGGAGAATTAACCCAGGCCCTGGATGTTTTTACCCAGGCTGTGGAGCATGAGCCTGGGCAGGGGAGAATTAACCCAGGCCCTGGATGTTTTTACCCAGGCTAGGGAGCATAAGGCTGGGCAGGGGAGTGTTAAACCAGGCCCTGGATGTTTTTACCCAGGCTGTGGAGCATGAGCCTGGGCAGGGGAGAATTAACCCAGGCCCTGGATGTTTTTACCCAGGCTGTGGAGCATGAGCCTGGGCAGGGGAGAATTAACCCTAACCCTAACCCTGGATGTTTTTACCCAGGCTGTGGAGCATGAGCCTGGGCAGGGGAGAATTAACCCAGGCCCTGGATGTTTTTACCCAGGCTGCGGAGCATGAGCCTGGGCAGGGGAGAATTGACCCAGACACTGGAGCTCTTAATCAGCCCAGGAGCATGAGCAAGGGGCCCCTGGAGCTTTTGCCGAGGTCACAGTCTTAGGCCCCATAGCCGGGCTGCGGTGCCCGGGATTTGAGCGCTTTAGCCGGCCCGCCCTAAGCCTAAAGCTGGGGCGT
>NW_027125255.1:305000-307500 GCF_033026475.1 Channa argus | reverse complement strand
CCAGGCTGTGGAGCATGAGCCTGGGCAGGGGAGAATTAACCCAGGCCCTGGATGTTTTTACCCAGGCTAGGGAGCATAAGGCTGGGCAGGGGAGTGTTAAACCAGGCCCTGGATGTTTTTACCCAGGCTGTGGAGCATGAGCCTGGGCAGGGGAGAAATAACCCAGACCCTGGATGTTTTTACCCAGGCTGTGGAGCATGAGCCTGGGCAGGGGAGAATTAACCCAGACCCTGGATGTTTTTACCCAGGCTGTGGAGCATGAGCCTGGGCAGGGGAGTGTTAAACCAGGCCCTGGATGTTTTTACCCAGGCTGTGGAGCATGAGCCTGGGCAGGGGAGAATTAACCCAGGCCCTGGATGTTTTTACCCAGGCTGTGGAGCATGAGCCTGGGCAGGGGAGAATTAACCCTAACCCTAACCCTGGATGTTTTTACCCAGGCTGTGGAGCATGAGCCTGGGCAGGGGAGAATTGACCCAGGCCCTGGATGTTTTACCCAGGCTGTGGAGCATGAGCCTGGGCAGGGGAGAATTAACCCAGGCCCTGGATGTTTTTACCCAGGCTGTGGAGCATGAGCCTGGGCAGGGCAGTTAACCCTAACCCTAACCCTGGATGTTTTTACCCAGGCTAGGGAGCATGAGCCTGGGCAGGGCAGTTCACCCTAGCCCTGGAGCTTTTACCCAGGCTGTGGAGCATGAGCCTGGGCAGGGGAGAATTAACCCAGGCCCTGGATGTTTTTACCCAGGCTAGGCAGCATGAGCCTGGGCAGGGGAGTGTGGGTCAGGGCCCTGGAGCTTTCACCCAGGCTGTGGAGCGTGAGCCTGGGCAGGGGAGAATTAAACCAGGCCCTGGAGCTTTCATTCAGGCTGTGGAGCGTGAGCCTGGGCTGGGGAGAAATGACCCAGGCCCTGGAGCTTTGACCCAGGCCCTGGATATTTTTTTACCCAAGTTGGGGAGCATGAGCCTGGGCAGGGGAGTGTGGGTCAGGGCCCTGGAGCTTTCACCCAGGCTGTGGAGCGTGAGCCTGGGCAGGGGAGAATTAACCCAGGCCCTGGATGTTTTTACCCAGGCTGTGGAGCATGAGCCTGGGCAGGGGAGAATTAACCCAGGCCCTGGATGTTTTTACCCAGGCTGTGGAGCATGAGCCTGGGCAGGGGAGAATTAACCCTAACCCTAACCCTGGATGTTTTTACCCAGGCTGTGGAGCATGAGCCTGGGCAGGGGAGAATTAACCCAGGCCCTGGATGTTTTTACCCAGGCTAGGGAGCATAAGGCTGGGCAGGGGAGTGTTAACCCAGGCCCTGGATGTTTTTACCCAGGCTGTGGAGCATGAGCCTGGGCAGGGGAGAATTAACCCAGGCCCTGGATGTTTTTACCCAGGCTGTGGAGCGTGAGCCTAGGCAGGGGAGAATTAACCCTAACCCTAACCCTGGACGTTTTTACCCAGGCTAGGGAGCATGAGCCTGGGCAGGGCAGTTAACCCTAACCCTAACCCTGGATGTTTTTACCCAGGCTAGGGAGCATAAGGCTGGGCAGGGGAGTGTTAAACCAGGCCCTGGATGTTTTTACCCAGGCTGTGGAGCATGAGCCTGGGCAGGGGAGAATTAACCCAGGCCCTGGATGTTTTTACCCAGGCTAGGGAGCATAAGGCTGGGCAGGGGAGAATTAACCCTAACCCTAACCCTGGATGTTTTTACCCAGGCTGTGGAGCATGAGCCTGGGCAGGGGAGAATTAACCCAGACCCTGGATGTTTTTACCCAGGCTGTGGAGCATGAGCCTGGGCAGGGGAGAATTAACCCAGGCCCTGGATGTTTTTACCCAGGCTGTGGAGCATGAGCCTGGGCAGGGGAGAATTAACCCAGGCCCTGGATGTTTTTACCCAGGCTAGGCAGCATGAGCCTGGGCAGGGGAGTGTGGGTCAGGGCCCTGGAGCTTTCACCCAGGCTGTGGAGCGTGAGCCTGGGCAGGGGAGAATTAACCCAGGCCCTGGAGCTTTCATTCAGGCTGTGGAGCGTGAGCCTGGGCTGGGGAGAAATGACCCAGGCCCTGGAGCTTTGACCCAGGCCCTGGATATTTTTTTACCCAGGGTGGGGAGCATGAGCCTGGGCAGGGGAGTGTGGGTCAGGGCCCTGGAGCTTTCACCCAGGCTGTGGAGCGTGAGCCTGGGCAGGGGAGTATTGACCCAGGCCCTGGAGCTTTTATTCAGGCTGTGGAGCGTGAGCCTGGGCTGTGGAGAATTGACCCAGGCCCTGGATGTTTTAACCAGGATAGGGAGCATAAGGCTGGGCTGGGGAGAATTAACCCAGGCCCTGGATGTTTTTACCCAGGCTGCGGAGCATGAGCCTGGGCAGGGGAGAATTGACCCAGACACTGGAGCTCTTAATCAGCCCAGGAGCATGAGCAAGGGGCCCCTGGAGCTTTTGCCGAGGTCACAGTCTTAGGCCCCATAGCCGGGCTGCGGTGCCCGGGATTTGAGCGCTTTAGCCGGCCCGCCCTAAGCCT
>NW_027125255.1:292500-295000 GCF_033026475.1 Channa argus | reverse complement strand
AACCCTGGATGTTTTTACCCAGGCTAGGGAGCATGAGCCTGGGCAGGGCAGTTCACCCTAGCCCTGGAGCTTTTACCCAGGCTGTGGAGCATGAGCCTGGGCAGGGGAGAATTAACCCAGGCCCTGGATGTTTTTACCCAGGCTGTGGAGCATGAGCCTGGGCAGGGGAGAGTTAACCCAGGCCCTGGATGTTTTTACCCAGGCTGTGGAGCATGAGCCTGGGCAGGGGAGAATTAACCCTAGCCCTGGAGCTTTTACCCAGGCTGTGGAGCATGAGCCTGGGCAGGGGAGAATTAACCCAGGCCCTGGATGTTTTTACCCAGGCTGTGGAGCATGAGCCTGGGCAGGGGAGAGTTAACCCAGGCCCTGGATGTTTTTACCCAGGCTGTGGAGCATGAGCCTGGGCAGGGGAGAAATAACCCAGACCCTGGATGTTTTTACCCAGGCTGTGGAGCATGAGCCTGGGCAGGGGAGAATTAACCCAGACCCTGGATGTTTTTACCCAGGCTGTGGAGCATGAGCCTGGGCAGGGCAGTTAACCCTAACCCTAACCCTGGATGTTTTTACCCAGGCTAGGGAGCATGAGCCTGGGCAGGGCAGTTCACCCTAGCCCTGGAGCTTTTACCCAGGCTGTGGAGCATGAGCCTGGGCAGGGGAGAATTAACCCAGGCCCTGGATGTTTTTACCCAGGCTGTGGAGCATGAGCCTGGGCAGGGGAGAGTTAACCCAGGCCCTGGATGTTTTTACCCAGGCTGTGGAGCATGAGCCTGGGCAGGGGAGAATTAACCCAGGCCCTGGATGTTTTTACCCAGGCTGTGGAGCATGAGCCTGGGCAGGGGAGAATTAACCCAGGCCCTGGATGTTTTTACCCAGGCTAGGGAGCATAAGGCTGGGCAGGGGAGTGTTAAACCAGGCCCTGGATGTTTTTACCCAGGCTGTGGAGCATGAGCCTGGGCAGGGGAGAATTAACCCAGGCCCTGGATGTTTTTACCCAGGCTGTGGAGCATGAGCCTGGGCAGGGCAGTTAACCCTAACCCTAACCCTGGATGTTTTTACCCAGGCTAGGGAGCATGAGCCTGGGCAGGGCAGTTCACCCTAGCCCTGGAGCTTTTACCCAGGCTGTGGAGCATGAGCCTGGGCAGGGGAGAATTAACCCAGGCCCTGGATGTTTTTACCCAGGCTGTGGAGCATGAGCCTGGGCAGGGGAGAATTAACCCAGGCCCTGGATGTTTTTACCCAGGCTGTGGAGCATGAGCCTGGGCAGGGGAGAATTAACCCAGGCCCTGGATGTTTTTACCCAGGCTAGGGAGCATAAGGCTGGGCAGGGGAGTGTTAAACCAGGCCCTGGATGTTTTTACCCAGGCTGTGGAGCATGAGCCTGGGCAGGGGAGAGTTAACCCAGGCCCTGGATGTTTTTACCCAGGCTGTGGAGCATGAGCCTGGGCAGGGGAGAATTAACCCTAGCCCTGGAGCTTTTACCCAGGCTGTGGAGCATGAGCCTGGGCAGGGGAGAATTAACCCAGGCCCTGGATGTTTTTACCCAGGCTGTGGAGCATGAGCCTGGGCAGGGGAGAGTTAACCCAGGCCCTGGATGTTTTTACCCAGGCTGTGGAGCATGAGCCTGGGCAGGGGAGAATTAACCCAGGCCCTGGATGTTTTTACCCAGGCTGTGGAGCATGAGCCTGGGCAGGGGAGAATTAACCCAGGCCCTGGATGTTTTTACCCAGGCTGTGGAGCATGAGCCTGGGCAGTGGAGAATTAACCCAGGCCCTGGATGTTTTTACCCAGGCTGTGGAGCATGAGCCTGGGCAGGGGAGAATTAACCCTAACCCTAACCCTGGATGTTTTTACCCAGGCTGTGGAGCATGAGCCTGGGCAGGGGAGAATTAACCCAGGCCCTGGATGTTTTTACCCAGGCTGTGGAGCATGAGCCTGGGCAGGGGAGAATTAACCCAGGCCCTGGATGTTTTTACCCAGGCTAGGGAGCATAAGGCTGGGCAGGGGAGTGTTAAACCAGGCCCTGGATGTTTTTACCCAGGCTGTGGAGCATGAGCCTGGGCAGGGGAGAATTAACCCAGGCCCTGGATGTTTTTACCCAGGCTGTGGAGCATGAGCCTGGGCAGGGGAGAATTAACCCTAACCCTAACCCTGGATGTTTTTACCCAGGCTGTGGAGCATGAGCCTGGGCAGGGGAGAATTAACCCAGGCCCTGGATGTTTTTACCCAGGCTGTGGAGCATGAGCCTGGGCAGGGGAGAATTAACCCAGGCCCTGGATGTTTTTACCCAGGCTAGGCAGCATGAGCCTGGGCAGGGGAGTGTGGGTCAGGGCCCTGGAGCTTTCACCCAGGCTGTGGAGCGTGAGCCTGGGCAGGGGAGAATTAACCCAGGCCCTGGAGCTTTCATTCAGGCTGTGGAGCGTGAGCCTGGGCTGGGGAGAAATGACCCAGGCCCTGGAGCTTTGACCCAGGCCCTGGATATTTTTTTACCCAGGGTGGGGAG
>NW_027125255.1:280000-282500 GCF_033026475.1 Channa argus | reverse complement strand
GGGAA
The DNA here is from genome assembly GCF_033026475.1 of Channa argus. Taxonomy (NCBI): domain Eukaryota; kingdom Metazoa; phylum Chordata; class Actinopteri; order Anabantiformes; family Channidae; genus Channa; species Channa argus. The sequence goes on along the minus strand of NW_027125255.1, from coordinate 282,495 downwards.
GAGAGCCTGGGTTGGGGAGGGTGGTCCTGGGCTGGGTGACTTGGGCTGGGCTGTGGAGGTTCTTACCCAGGGTAGGGAGCATGAGCCTGGGGAGGGGAGTTAACCCTAACCCTAACCCTGGACCTTTTACCCAGGCTGTGGAGCATAAGGCTGGGCAGGGGAGTGTTAAACCAGGCCCTGGATGTTTTTACCCAGGCTGTGGAGCATGAGCCTGGGCAGGGGAGTGTTAAACCAGGCCCTGGATGTTTTTACCCAGGCTGTGGAGCATGAGCCTGGGCAGGGGAGAATTAACCCAGGCCCTGGATGTTTTTACCCAGGCTGTGGAGCATGAGCCTGGGCAGGGCAGTTAACCCTAACCCTAACCCTGGATGTTTTTACCCAGGCTAGGGAGCATGAGCCTGGGCAGGGCAGTTCACCCTAGCCCTGGAGCTTTTACCCAGGCTGTGGAGCATGAGCCTGGGCAGGGGAGAATTAACCCAGGCCCTGGATGTTTTTACCCAGGCTGTGGAGCATGAGCCTGGGCAGGGGAGAGTTAACCCAGGCCCTGGATGTTTTTACCCAGGCTGTGGAGCATGAGCCTGGGCAGGGGAGAATTAACCCAGGCCCTGGATGTTTTTACCCAGGCTGTGGAGCATGAGCCTGGGCAGGGGAGAATTAACCCAGGCCCTGGATGTTTTTACCCAGGCTGTGGAGCATGAGCCTGGGCAGGGGAGTGTTAAACCAGGCCCTGGATGTTTTTACCCAGGCTGTGGAGCATGAGCCTGGGCAGGGGAGAATTAACCCAGGCCCTGGATGTTTTTACCCAGGCTGTGGAGCATGAGCCTGGGCAGGGGAGAATTAACCCAGACCCTGGATGTTTTTACCCAGGCTGTGGAGCATGAGCCTGGGCAGGGGAGTGTTAAACCAGGCCCTGGATGTTTTTACCCAGGCTGTGGAGCATGAGCCTGGGCAGGGGAGAATTAACCCAGACCCTGGATGTTTTTACCCAGGCTGTGGAGCATGAGCCTGGGCAGGGGAGAATTAACCCAGGCCCTGGATGTTTTTACCCAGGCTAGGCAGCATGAGCCTGGGCAGGGGAGTGTGGGTCAGGGCCCTGGAGCTTTCACCCAGGCTGTGGAGCGTGAGCCTGGGCAGGGGAGAATTAACCCAGGCCCTGGAGCTTTCATTCAGGCTGTGGAGCGTGAGCCTGGGCTGGGGAGAAATGACCCAGGCCCTGGAGCTTTGACCCAGGCCCTGGATATTTTTTTACCCAGGCTGTGGAGCATGAGCCTGGGCAGGGGAGTGTTAAACCAGGCCCTGGATGTTTTTACCCAGGCTGTGGAGCATGAGCCTGGGCAGGGGAGAATTAACCCAGGCCCAGGATGTTTTTACCCAGGCTGTGGAGCATGAGCCTGGGCAGGGGAGAATTAACCCTAACCCTAACCCTGGATGTTTTTACCCAGGCTGTGGAGCATGAGCCTGGGCAGGGGAGAATTAACCCAGACCCTGGATGTTTTTACCCAGGCTGTGGAGCATGAGCCTGGGCAGGGGAGAATTAACCCAGACCCTGGATGTTTTTACCCAGGCTGTGGAGCATGAGCCTGGGCAGGGGAGTGTTAAACCAGGCCCTGGATGTTTTTACCCAGGCTGTGGAGCATGAGCCTGGGCAGGGGAGAATTAACCCAGGCCCTGGATGTTTTTACCCAGGCTGTGGAGCATGAGCCTGGGCAGGGGAGAATTAACCCAGGCCCTGGATGTTTTTACCCAGGCTAGGGAGCATAAGGCTGGGCAGGGGAGTGTTAAACCAGGCCCTGGATGTTTTTACCCAGGCTGTGGAGCATGAGCCTGGGCAGGGGAGAATTAACCCAGGCCCTGGATGTTTTTACCCAGGCTGTGGAGCATGAGCCTGGGCAGGGCAGTTAACCCTAACCCTAACCCTGGATGTTTTTACCCAGGCTAGGGAGCATGAGCCTGGGCAGGGCAGTTCACCCTAGCCCTGGAGCTTTTACCCAGGCTGTGGAGCATGAGCCTGGGCAGGGGAGAATTAACCCAGGCCCTGGATGTTTTTACCCAGGCTGTGGAGCATGAGCCTGGGCAGGGGAGAATTAACCCAGGCCCTGGATGTTTTTACCCAGGCTAGGCAGCATGAGCCTGGGCAGGGGAGTGTGGGTCAGGGCCCTGGAGCTTTCACCCAGGCTGTGGAGCGTGAGCCTGGGCAGGGGAGAATTAACCCAGGCCCTGGAGCTTTCATTCAGGCTGTGGAGCGTGAGCCTGGGCTGGGGAGAAATGACCCAGGCCCTGGAGCTTTGACCCAGGCCCTGGATATTTTTTTACCCAGGGTGGGGAGCATGAGCCTGGGCAGGGGAGTGTGGGTCAGGGCCCTGGAGCTTTCACCCAGGCTGTGGAGCGTGAGCCTGGGCAGGGGAGTATTGACCCAGGCCCTGGAGCTTTTATTCAGGCTGTGGAGCGTGAGCCTGGGCTGTGGAGAATTGACCCAGGCCCCTATATGTTTTAAC
>NW_027125255.1:265000-270000 GCF_033026475.1 Channa argus | reverse complement strand
CCTAGCCCTGGAGCTTTTACCCAGGCTGTGGAGCATGAGCCTGGGCAGGGGAGAATTAACCCAGGCCCTGGATGTTTTTACCCAGGCTGTGGAGCATGAGCCTGGGCAGGGGAGAGTTAACCCAGGCCCTGGATGTTTTTACCCAGGCTGTGGAGCATGAGCCTGGGCAGGGGAGAGTTAACCCAGGCCCTGGATGTTTTTACCCAGGCTGTGGAGCATGAGCCTGGGCAGGGGAGAATTAACCCTAGCCCTGGAGCTTTTACCCAGGCTGTGGAGCATGAGCCTGGGCAGGGGAGAATTAACCCAGGCCCTGGATGTTTTTACCCAGGCTGTGGAGCATGAGCCTGGGCAGGGGAGAGTTAACCCAGGCCCTGGATGTTTTTACCCAGGCTGTGGAGCATGAGCCTGGGCAGGGGAGAATTAACCCAGGCCCTGGATGTTTTTACCCAGGCTGTGGAGCATGAGCCTGGGCAGGGGAGAATTAACCCAGGCCCTGGATGTTTTTACCCAGGCTAGGGAGCATAAGGCTGGGCAGGGGAGTGTTAAACCAGGCCCTGGATGTTTTTACCCAGGCTGTGGAGCATGAGCCTGGGCAGGGGAGAATTAACCCTAACCCTAACCCTGGATGTTTTTACCCAGGCTGTGGAGCATGAGCCTGGGCAGGGGAGAATTAACCCAGACCCTGGATGTTTTTACCCAGGCTGTGGAGCATGAGCCTGGGCAGGGCAGTTAACCCTAACCCTAACCCTGGATGTTTTTACCCAGGCTAGGGAGCATGAGCCTGGGCAGGGCAGTTCACCCTAGCCCTGGAGCTTTTACCCAGGCTGTGGAGCATGAGCCTGGGCAGGGGAGAATTAACCCAGGCCCTGGATGTTTTTACCCAGGCTGTGGAGCATGAGCCTGGGCAGGGGAGAGTTAACCCAGGCCCTGGATGTTTTTACCCAGGCTGTGGAGCATGAGCCTGGGCAGGGGAGAATTAACCCAGGCCCTGGATGTTTTTACCCAGGCTGTGGAGCATGAGCCTGGGCAGGGGAGAATTAACCCAGGCCCTGGATGTTTTTACCCAGGCTAGGGAGCATAAGGCTGGGCAGGGGAGTGTTAAACCAGGCCCTGGATGTTTTTACCCAGGCTGTGGAGCATGAGCCTGGGCAGGGGAGAATTAACCCAGGCCCTGGATGTTTTTACCCAGGCTGTGGAGCATGAGCCTGGGCAGGGGAGAATTAACCCTAACCCTAACCCTGGATGTTTTTACCCAGGCTGTGGAGCATGAGCCTGGGCAGGGGAGAATTAACCCAGGCCCTGGATGTTTTTACCCAGGCTGTGGAGCATGAGCCTGGGCAGGGGAGAATTAACCCAGGCCCTGGATGTTTTTACCCAGGCTAGGGAGCATAAGGCTGGGCAGGGGAGTGTTAAACCAGGCCCTGGATGTTTTTACCCAGGCTGTGGAGCATGAGCCTGGGCAGGGGAGAAATAACCCAGACCCTGGATGTTTTTACCCAGGCTGTGGAGCATAAGCCTGGGCAGGGGAGAATTAACCCAGACCCTGGATGTTTTTACCCAGGCTGTGGAGCATGAGCCTGGGCAGGGGAGTGTTAAACCAGGCCCTGGATGTTTTTACCCAGGCTGTGGAGCATGAGCCTGGGCAGGGGAGAATTAACCCAGGCCCTGGATGTTTTTACCCAGGCTGTGGAGCATGAGCCTGGGCAGGGGAGAATTAACCCTAACCCTAACCCTGGATGTTTTTACCCAGGCTGTGGAGCATGAGCCTGGGCAGGGGAGAATTGACCCAGGCCCTGGATGTTTTACCCAGGCTGTGGAGCATGAGCCTGGGCAGGGGAGAATTAACCCAGGCCCTGGATGTTTTTACCCAGGCTGTGGAGCATGAGCCTGGGCAGGGCAGTTAACCCTAACCCTAACCCTGGATGTTTTTACCCAGGCTAGGGAGCATGAGCCTGGGCAGGGCAGTTCACCCTAGCCCTGGAGCTTTTACCCAGGCTGTGGAGCATGAGCCTGGGCAGGGGAGAATTAACCCAGGCCCTGGATGTTTTTACCCAGGCTAGGCAGCATGAGCCTGGGCAGGGGAGTGTGGGTCAGGGCCCTGGAGCTTTCACCCAGGCTGTGGAGCGTGAGCCTGGGCAGGGGAGAATTAAACCAGGCCCTGGAGCTTTCATTCAGGCTGTGGAGCGTGAGCCTGGGCTGGGGAGAAATGACCCAGGCCCTGGAGCTTTGACCCAGGCCCTGGATATTTTTTTACCCAAGTTGGGGAGCATGAGCCTGGGCAGGGGAGTGTGGGTCAGGGCCCTGGAGCTTTCACCCAGGCTGTGGAGCGTGAGCCTGGGCAGGGGAGAATTAACCCAGGCCCTGGATGTTTTTACCCAGGCTGTGGAGCATGAGCCTGGGCAGGGGAGAATTAACCCAGGCCCTGGATGTTTTTACCCAGGCTGTGGAGCATGAGCCTGGGCAGGGGAGAATTAACCCTAACCCTAACCCTGGATGTTTTTACCCAGGCTGTGGAGCATGAGCCTGGGCAGGGGAGAATTAACCCAGGCCCTGGATGTTTTTACCCAGGCTAGGGAGCATAAGGCTGGGCAGGGGAGTGTTAACCCAGGCCCTGGATGTTTTTACCCAGGCTGTGGAGCATGAGCCTGGGCAGGGGAGAATTAACCCAGGCCCTGGATGTTTTTACCCAGGCTGTGGAGCGTGAGCCTAGGCAGGGGAGAATTAACCCTAACCCTAACCCTGGACGTTTTTACCCAGGCTAGGGAGCATGAGCCTGGGCAGGGCAGTTAACCCTAACCCTAACCCTGGATGTTTTTACCCAGGCTAGGGAGCATAAGGCTGGGCAGGGGAGTGTTAAACCAGGCCCTGGATGTTTTTACCCAGGCTGTGGAGCATGAGCCTGGGCAGGGGAGAATTAACCCAGGCCCTGGATGTTTTTACCCAGGCTAGGGAGCATAAGGCTGGGCAGGGGAGAATTAACCCTAACCCTAACCCTGGATGTTTTTACCCAGGCTGTGGAGCATGAGCCTGGGCAGGGGAGAATTAACCCAGACCCTGGATGTTTTTACCCAGGCTGTGGAGCATGAGCCTGGGCAGGGGAGAATTAACCCAGGCCCTGGATGTTTTTACCCAGGCTGTGGAGCATGAGCCTGGGCAGGGGAGAATTAACCCAGGCCCTGGATGTTTTTACCCAGGCTAGGCAGCATGAGCCTGGGCAGGGGAGTGTGGGTCAGGGCCCTGGAGCTTTCACCCAGGCTGTGGAGCGTGAGCCTGGGCAGGGGAGAATTAACCCAGGCCCTGGAGCTTTCATTCAGGCTGTGGAGCGTGAGCCTGGGCTGGGGAGAAATGACCCAGGCCCTGGAGCTTTGACCCAGGCCCTGGATATTTTTTTACCCAGGGTGGGGAGCATGAGCCTGGGCAGGGGAGTGTGGGTCAGGGCCCTGGAGCTTTCACCCAGGCTGTGGAGCGTGAGCCTGGGCAGGGGAGTATTGACCCAGGCCCTGGAGCTTTTATTCAGGCTGTGGAGCGTGAGCCTGGGCTGTGGAGAATTGACCCAGGCCCTGGATGTTTTAACCAGGATAGGGAGCATAAGGCTGGGCTGGGGAGAATTAACCCAGGCCCTGGATGTTTTTACCCAGGCTGCGGAGCATGAGCCTGGGCAGGGGAGAATTGACCCAGACACTGGAGCTCTTAATCAGCCCAGGAGCATGAGCAAGGGGCCCCTGGAGCTTTTGCCGAGGTCACAGTCTTAGGCCCCATAGCCGGGCTGCGGTGCCCGGGATTTGAGCGCTTTAGCCGGCCCGCCCTAAGCCTAAAGCTGGGGCGTGTGGAACTTCATCCACGGAGTACCAGGACCACGAGAAAGAGGGAGGAAAAAAAAAAAAAAAAAAAAAAAAAAAAACTAACCGGGGAAGAGTCAAGGGCTGCGAACTGCAATAGGTGGAGCGAAACTCCACTCTTCCTCGGTGCGAACCGGTTTTACCCGGTTCGGCCGACTACCCTTCGCACAATAACAGAAACCCAGGTTTTGAAAAGCGTGAGCTCCAGCAGAGGGGGAATGCTGACACGTGAATGCAGCCAGGGGATGCTTTGGGCGGGTTAACCCAGGCACTAGGGCAGCCCTTCGGGGACATGGAGGTCCATAGGAGGGGCTCATCCTGGGCTGCGGAGCCCAGCCAAGAGGTGCCTCGGGCGGGTTGGGCGAGGGCCACGGGGGCCCCTGGAGGGTCATGGAGGAAAATTTCAGGGGGTCATCCCGGGCTGCGGAGCCCAGGCAGGGGGTGCCTCGGGCGGGTCGGGCGAGGGCCACGTGGGCCCCTGGAGGGTCATGGAGGAAAATTTCAGGGGGTCATCCCGGGCTGCGGAGCCCAGGCAGGGGGTGCCTCGGGCGGGTCGGGCGAGGGCCCCGGGGGCCCCTGGAGGGTCATGGAGGACGATTTCAGGGGGTCATCCCGGGCTGCGGAGCCCAGGCAGGGGGTGCCTCGGGCGGGTCGGGCGAGGGCCCCGGGGGCCCCTGGAGGGTCATGGAGGACGATTTCAGGGGGTCATCCCGGGCTGCGGAGCCCAGGCAGGGGGTGCCTCGGGCGGGTCGGGCGGGGGCCCCGGGGGCCCCTGGAGGGTCATGGAGGACGATTTCAGGGGGTCATGCGGGGACGCCCAGGCCCGCCAGGGGGTGCCTCGGGCGGGTCGGGCGAGGGCCCCGGGGGCCCCTGGAGGGTCATGGAGGACGATTTCAGGGGGTCATCCCGGGCTGCGGAGCCCAGGCAGGGGGTGCCTCGGGCGGGTCGGGCGGGGGCCCCGGGGGCCCCTGGAGGGTCATGGAGGACGATTTCAGGGGGTCATGCGGGGACGCCCAGGCCCGCCAGGGGGTGCCTCGGGCGGGTTGGGCGAGGGCCCCGGGGGCCCCTGGAGGGTCATGGAGGACGATTTCAGGGGGTCATGCGGGGACGCCCAGGCCCGCCGGGGGGTGCCTCGGGCGGGTCGGGCGAGGGCCACGGGGG
>NW_027125255.1:252500-255000 GCF_033026475.1 Channa argus | reverse complement strand
TACCCAGGCTGTGGAGCATGAGCCTGGGCAGGGGAGAATTAACCCAGGCCCTGGATGTTTTTACCCAGGCTAGGCAGCATGAGCCTGGGCAGGGGAGTGTGGGTCAGGGCCCTGGAGCTTTCACCCAGGCTGTGGAGCGTGAGCCTGGGCAGGGGAGAATTAAACCAGGCCCTGGAGCTTTCATTCAGGCTGTGGAGCGTGAGCCTGGGCTGGGGAGAAATGACCCAGGCCCTGGAGCTTTGACCCAGGCCCTGGATATTTTTTTACCCAAGTTGGGGAGCATGAGCCTGGGCAGGGGAGTGTGGGTCAGGGCCCTGGAGCTTTCACCCAGGCTGTGGAGCGTGAGCCTGGGCAGGGGAGAATTAACCCAGGCCCTGGATGTTTTTACCCAGGCTGTGGAGCATGAGCCTGGGCAGGGGAGAATTAACCCAGGCCCTGGATGTTTTTACCCAGGCTGTGGAGCATGAGCCTGGGCAGGGGAGAATTAACCCTAACCCTAACCCTGGATGTTTTTACCCAGGCTGTGGAGCATGAGCCTGGGCAGGGGAGAATTAACCCAGGCCCTGGATGTTTTTACCCAGGCTAGGGAGCATAAGGCTGGGCAGGGGAGTGTTAACCCAGGCCCTGGATGTTTTTACCCAGGCTGTGGAGCATGAGCCTGGGCAGGGGAGAATTAACCCAGGCCCTGGATGTTTTTACCCAGGCTGTGGAGCGTGAGCCTAGGCAGGGGAGAATTAACCCTAACCCTAACCCTGGACGTTTTTACCCAGGCTAGGGAGCATGAGCCTGGGCAGGGCAGTTAACCCTAACCCTAACCCTGGATGTTTTTACCCAGGCTAGGGAGCATAAGGCTGGGCAGGGGAGTGTTAAACCAGGCCCTGGATGTTTTTACCCAGGCTGTGGAGCATGAGCCTGGGCAGGGGAGAATTAACCCAGGCCCTGGATGTTTTTACCCAGGCTAGGGAGCATAAGGCTGGGCAGGGGAGAATTAACCCTAACCCTAACCCTGGATGTTTTTACCCAGGCTGTGGAGCATGAGCCTGGGCAGGGGAGAATTAACCCAGACCCTGGATGTTTTTACCCAGGCTGTGGAGCATGAGCCTGGGCAGGGGAGAATTAACCCAGGCCCTGGATGTTTTTACCCAGGCTGTGGAGCATGAGCCTGGGCAGGGGAGAATTAACCCAGGCCCTGGATGTTTTTACCCAGGCTAGGCAGCATGAGCCTGGGCAGGGGAGTGTGGGTCAGGGCCCTGGAGCTTTCACCCAGGCTGTGGAGCGTGAGCCTGGGCAGGGGAGAATTAACCCAGGCCCTGGAGCTTTCATTCAGGCTGTGGAGCGTGAGCCTGGGCTGGGGAGAAATGACCCAGGCCCTGGAGCTTTGACCCAGGCCCTGGATATTTTTTTACCCAGGGTGGGGAGCATGAGCCTGGGCAGGGGAGTGTGGGTCAGGGCCCTGGAGCTTTCACCCAGGCTGTGGAGCGTGAGCCTGGGCAGGGGAGTATTGACCCAGGCCCTGGAGCTTTTATTCAGGCTGTGGAGCGTGAGCCTGGGCTGTGGAGAATTGACCCAGGCCCTGGATGTTTTAACCAGGATAGGGAGCATAAGGCTGGGCTGGGGAGAATTAACCCAGGCCCTGGATGTTTTTACCCAGGCTGCGGAGCATGAGCCTGGGCAGGGGAGAATTGACCCAGACACTGGAGCTCTTAATCAGCCCAGGAGCATGAGCAAGGGGCCCCTGGAGCTTTTGCCGAGGTCACAGTCTTAGGCCCCATAGCCGGGCTGCGGTGCCCGGGATTTGAGCGCTTTAGCCGGCCCGCCCTAAGCCTAAAGCTGGGGCGTGTGGAACTTCATCCACGGAGTACCAGGACCACGAGAAAGAGGGAGGAAAAAAAAAAAAAAAAAAAAAAAAAAAAACTAACCGGGGAAGAGTCAAGGGCTGCGAACTGCAATAGGTGGAGCGAAACTCCACTCTTCCTCGGTGCGAACCGGTTTTACCCGGTTCGGCCGACTACCCTTCGCACAATAACAGAAACCCAGGTTTTGAAAAGCGTGAGCTCCAGCAGAGGGGGAATGCTGACACGTGAATGCAGCCAGGGGATGCTTTGGGCGGGTTAACCCAGGCACTAGGGCAGCCCTTCGGGGACATGGAGGTCCATAGGAGGGGCTCATCCTGGGCTGCGGAGCCCAGCCAAGAGGTGCCTCGGGCGGGTTGGGCGAGGGCCACGGGGGCCCCTGGAGGGTCATGGAGGAAAATTTCAGGGGGTCATCCCGGGCTGCGGAGCCCAGGCAGGGGGTGCCTCGGGCGGGTCGGGCGAGGGCCACGTGGGCCCCTGGAGGGTCATGGAGGAAAATTTCAGGGGGTCATCCCGGGCTGCGGAGCCCAGGCAGGGGGTGCCTCGGGCGGGTCGGGCGAGGGCCCCGGGGGCCCCTGGAGGGTCATGGAGGACGATTTCAGGGGGTCATCCCGGGCTGCGGAGCCCAGGCAGGGGGTGCCTCGGGC
>NW_027125255.1:240000-242500 GCF_033026475.1 Channa argus | reverse complement strand
GCCTGGGCAGGGGAGAATTAACCCAGGCCCTGGATGTTTTTACCCAGGCTGTGGAGCATGAGCCTGGGCAGGGGAGAATTAACCCAGGCCCTGGATGTTTTTACCCAGGCTAGGGAGCATAAGGCTGGGCAGGGGAGTGTTAAACCAGGCCCTGGATGTTTTTACCCAGGCTGTGGAGCATGAGCCTGGGCAGGGGAGAAATAACCCAGACCCTGGATGTTTTTACCCAGGCTGTGGAGCATGAGCCTGGGCAGGGGAGAATTAACCCAGACCCTGGATGTTTTTACCCAGGCTGTGGAGCATGAGCCTGGGCAGGGGAGTGTTAAACCAGGCCCTGGATGTTTTTACCCAGGCTGTGGAGCATGAGCCTGGGCAGGGGAGAATTAACCCAGGCCCTGGATGTTTTTACCCAGGCTGTGGAGCATGAGCCTGGGCAGGGGAGAATTAACCCTAACCCTAACCCTGGATGTTTTTACCCAGGCTGTGGAGCATGAGCCTGGGCAGGGGAGAATTGACCCAGGCCCTGGATGTTTTACCCAGGCTGTGGAGCATGAGCCTGGGCAGGGGAGAATTAACCCAGGCCCTGGATGTTTTTACCCAGGCTGTGGAGCATGAGCCTGGGCAGGGCAGTTAACCCTAACCCTAACCCTGGATGTTTTTACCCAGGCTAGGGAGCATGAGCCTGGGCAGGGCAGTTCACCCTAGCCCTGGAGCTTTTACCCAGGCTGTGGAGCATGAGCCTGGGCAGGGGAGAATTAACCCAGGCCCTGGATGTTTTTACCCAGGCTAGGCAGCATGAGCCTGGGCAGGGGAGTGTGGGTCAGGGCCCTGGAGCTTTCACCCAGGCTGTGGAGCGTGAGCCTGGGCAGGGGAGAATTAAACCAGGCCCTGGAGCTTTCATTCAGGCTGTGGAGCGTGAGCCTGGGCTGGGGAGAAATGACCCAGGCCCTGGAGCTTTGACCCAGGCCCTGGATATTTTTTTACCCAAGTTGGGGAGCATGAGCCTGGGCAGGGGAGTGTGGGTCAGGGCCCTGGAGCTTTCACCCAGGCTGTGGAGCGTGAGCCTGGGCAGGGGAGAATTAACCCAGGCCCTGGATGTTTTTACCCAGGCTGTGGAGCATGAGCCTGGGCAGGGGAGAATTAACCCAGGCCCTGGATGTTTTTACCCAGGCTGTGGAGCATGAGCCTGGGCAGGGGAGAATTAACCCTAACCCTAACCCTGGATGTTTTTACCCAGGCTGTGGAGCATGAGCCTGGGCAGGGGAGAATTAACCCAGGCCCTGGATGTTTTTACCCAGGCTAGGGAGCATAAGGCTGGGCAGGGGAGTGTTAACCCAGGCCCTGGATGTTTTTACCCAGGCTGTGGAGCATGAGCCTGGGCAGGGGAGAATTAACCCAGGCCCTGGATGTTTTTACCCAGGCTGTGGAGCGTGAGCCTAGGCAGGGGAGAATTAACCCTAACCCTAACCCTGGACGTTTTTACCCAGGCTAGGGAGCATGAGCCTGGGCAGGGCAGTTAACCCTAACCCTAACCCTGGATGTTTTTACCCAGGCTAGGGAGCATAAGGCTGGGCAGGGGAGTGTTAAACCAGGCCCTGGATGTTTTTACCCAGGCTGTGGAGCATGAGCCTGGGCAGGGGAGAATTAACCCAGGCCCTGGATGTTTTTACCCAGGCTAGGGAGCATAAGGCTGGGCAGGGGAGAATTAACCCTAACCCTAACCCTGGATGTTTTTACCCAGGCTGTGGAGCATGAGCCTGGGCAGGGGAGAATTAACCCAGACCCTGGATGTTTTTACCCAGGCTGTGGAGCATGAGCCTGGGCAGGGGAGAATTAACCCAGGCCCTGGATGTTTTTACCCAGGCTGTGGAGCATGAGCCTGGGCAGGGGAGAATTAACCCAGGCCCTGGATGTTTTTACCCAGGCTAGGCAGCATGAGCCTGGGCAGGGGAGTGTGGGTCAGGGCCCTGGAGCTTTCACCCAGGCTGTGGAGCGTGAGCCTGGGCAGGGGAGAATTAACCCAGGCCCTGGAGCTTTCATTCAGGCTGTGGAGCGTGAGCCTGGGCTGGGGAGAAATGACCCAGGCCCTGGAGCTTTGACCCAGGCCCTGGATATTTTTTTACCCAGGGTGGGGAGCATGAGCCTGGGCAGGGGAGTGTGGGTCAGGGCCCTGGAGCTTTCACCCAGGCTGTGGAGCGTGAGCCTGGGCAGGGGAGTATTGACCCAGGCCCTGGAGCTTTTATTCAGGCTGTGGAGCGTGAGCCTGGGCTGTGGAGAATTGACCCAGGCCCTGGATGTTTTAACCAGGATAGGGAGCATAAGGCTGGGCTGGGGAGAATTAACCCAGGCCCTGGATGTTTTTACCCAGGCTGCGGAGCATGAGCCTGGGCAGGGGAGAATTGACCCAGACACTGGAGCTCTTAATCAGCCCAGGAGCATGAGCAAGGGGCCCCTGGAGCTTTTGCCGAGGTCACAGTCTTAGGCCCCATAGCCGGGCTGC
>NW_027125255.1:227500-230000 GCF_033026475.1 Channa argus | reverse complement strand
AGGCTGTGGAGCATGAGCCTGGGCAGGGCAGTTAACCCTAACCCTAACCCTGGATGTTTTTACCCAGGCTAGGGAGCATGAGCCTGGGCAGGGCAGTTCACCCTAGCCCTGGAGCTTTTACCCAGGCTGTGGAGCATGAGCCTGGGCAGGGGAGAATTAACCCAGGCCCTGGATGTTTTTACCCAGGCTGTGGAGCATGAGCCTGGGCAGGGGAGAGTTAACCCAGGCCCTGGATGTTTTTACCCAGGCTGTGGAGCATGAGCCTGGGCAGGGGAGAATTAACCCTAGCCCTGGAGCTTTTACCCAGGCTGTGGAGCATGAGCCTGGGCAGGGGAGAATTAACCCAGGCCCTGGATGTTTTTACCCAGGCTGTGGAGCATGAGCCTGGGCAGGGGAGAGTTAACCCAGGCCCTGGATGTTTTTACCCAGGCTGTGGAGCATGAGCCTGGGCAGGGGAGAAATAACCCAGACCCTGGATGTTTTTACCCAGGCTGTGGAGCATGAGCCTGGGCAGGGGAGAATTAACCCAGACCCTGGATGTTTTTACCCAGGCTGTGGAGCATGAGCCTGGGCAGGGCAGTTAACCCTAACCCTAACCCTGGATGTTTTTACCCAGGCTAGGGAGCATGAGCCTGGGCAGGGCAGTTCACCCTAGCCCTGGAGCTTTTACCCAGGCTGTGGAGCATGAGCCTGGGCAGGGGAGAATTAACCCAGGCCCTGGATGTTTTTACCCAGGCTGTGGAGCATGAGCCTGGGCAGGGGAGAGTTAACCCAGGCCCTGGATGTTTTTACCCAGGCTGTGGAGCATGAGCCTGGGCAGGGGAGAATTAACCCAGGCCCTGGATGTTTTTACCCAGGCTGTGGAGCATGAGCCTGGGCAGGGGAGAATTAACCCAGGCCCTGGATGTTTTTACCCAGGCTAGGGAGCATAAGGCTGGGCAGGGGAGTGTTAAACCAGGCCCTGGATGTTTTTACCCAGGCTGTGGAGCATGAGCCTGGGCAGGGGAGAATTAACCCAGGCCCTGGATGTTTTTACCCAGGCTGTGGAGCATGAGCCTGGGCAGGGGAGAATTAACCCTAACCCTAACCCTGGATGTTTTTACCCAGGCTGTGGAGCATGAGCCTGGGCAGGGGAGAATTAACCCAGGCCCTGGATGTTTTTACCCAGGCTGTGGAGCATGAGCCTGGGCAGGGGAGAATTAACCCAGGCCCTGGATGTTTTTACCCAGGCTAGGGAGCATAAGGCTGGGCAGGGGAGTGTTAAACCAGGCCCTGGATGTTTTTACCCAGGCTGTGGAGCATGAGCCTGGGCAGGGGAGAAATAACCCAGACCCTGGATGTTTTTACCCAGGCTGTGGAGCATGAGCCTGGGCAGGGGAGAATTAACCCAGACCCTGGATGTTTTTACCCAGGCTGTGGAGCATGAGCCTGGGCAGGGGAGTGTTAAACCAGGCCCTGGATGTTTTTACCCAGGCTGTGGAGCATGAGCCTGGGCAGGGGAGAATTAACCCAGGCCCTGGATGTTTTTACCCAGGCTGTGGAGCATGAGCCTGGGCAGGGGAGAATTAACCCTAACCCTAACCCTGGATGTTTTTACCCAGGCTGTGGAGCATGAGCCTGGGCAGGGGAGAATTGACCCAGGCCCTGGATGTTTTACCCAGGCTGTGGAGCATGAGCCTGGGCAGGGGAGAATTAACCCAGGCCCTGGATGTTTTTACCCAGGCTGTGGAGCATGAGCCTGGGCAGGGCAGTTAACCCTAACCCTAACCCTGGATGTTTTTACCCAGGCTAGGGAGCATGAGCCTGGGCAGGGCAGTTCACCCTAGCCCTGGAGCTTTTACCCAGGCTGTGGAGCATGAGCCTGGGCAGGGGAGAATTAACCCAGGCCCTGGATGTTTTTACCCAGGCTAGGCAGCATGAGCCTGGGCAGGGGAGTGTGGGTCAGGGCCCTGGAGCTTTCACCCAGGCTGTGGAGCGTGAGCCTGGGCAGGGGAGAATTAAACCAGGCCCTGGAGCTTTCATTCAGGCTGTGGAGCGTGAGCCTGGGCTGGGGAGAAATGACCCAGGCCCTGGAGCTTTGACCCAGGCCCTGGATATTTTTTTACCCAAGTTGGGGAGCATGAGCCTGGGCAGGGGAGTGTGGGTCAGGGCCCTGGAGCTTTCACCCAGGCTGTGGAGCGTGAGCCTGGGCAGGGGAGAATTAACCCAGGCCCTGGATGTTTTTACCCAGGCTGTGGAGCATGAGCCTGGGCAGGGGAGAATTAACCCAGGCCCTGGATGTTTTTACCCAGGCTGTGGAGCATGAGCCTGGGCAGGGGAGAATTAACCCTAACCCTAACCCTGGATGTTTTTACCCAGGCTGTGGAGCATGAGCCTGGGCAGGGGAGAATTAACCCAGGCCCTGGATGTTTTTACCCAGGCTAGGGAGCATAAGGCTGGGCAGGGGAGTGTTAACCCAGGCCCTGGATGTTTTTACCCAGGCTGTGGAGCATGAGCCTGG
>NW_027125255.1:212500-215000 GCF_033026475.1 Channa argus | reverse complement strand
AGGGGAGAATTGACCCAGGCCCTGGATTTTTTACCCAGTCTGTGGAGCATGAGCCTGGGCAGGGGAGAATTAACCCAGGCCCTGGATGTTTTTACCCAGGCTGTGGAGCATGAGCCTGGGCAGGGCAGTTAACCCTAACCCTAACCCTGGATGTTTTTACCCAGGCTAGGGAGCATGAGCCTGGGCAGGGCAGTTCACCCTAGCCCTGGAGCTTTTACCCAGGCTGTGGAGCATGAGCCTGGGCAGGGGAGAATTAACCCAGGCCCTGGATGTTTTTACCCAGGCTAGGCAGCATGAGCCTGGGCAGGGGAGTGTGGGTCAGGGCCCTGGAGCTTTCACCCAGGCTGTGGAGCGTGAGCCTGGGCAGGGGAGAATTAAACCAGGCCCTGGAGCTTTCATTCAGGCTGTGGAGCGTGAGCCTGGGCTGGGGAGAAATGACCCAGGCCCTGGAGCTTTGACCCAGGCCCTGGATATTTTTTTACCCAAGTTGGGGAGCATGAGCCTGGGCAGGGGAGTGTGGGTCAGGGCCCTGGAGCTTTCACCCAGGCTGTGGAGCGTGAGCCTGGGCAGGGGAGAATTAACCCAGGCCCTGGATGTTTTTACCCAGGCTGTGGAGCATGAGCCTGGGCAGGGGAGAATTAACCCAGGCCCTGGATGTTTTTACCCAGGCTGTGGAGCATGAGCCTGGGCAGGGGAGAATTAACCCTAACCCTAACCCTGGATGTTTTTACCCAGGCTGTGGAGCATGAGCCTGGGCAGGGGAGAATTAACCCAGGCCCTGGATGTTTTTACCCAGGCTAGGGAGCATAAGGCTGGGCAGGGGAGTGTTAACCCAGGCCCTGGATGTTTTTACCCAGGCTGTGGAGCATGAGCCTGGGCAGGGGAGAATTAACCCAGGCCCTGGATGTTTTTACCCAGGCTGTGGAGCGTGAGCCTAGGCAGGGGAGAATTAACCCTAACCCTAACCCTGGACGTTTTTACCCAGGCTAGGGAGCATGAGCCTGGGCAGGGCAGTTAACCCTAACCCTAACCCTGGATGTTTTTACCCAGGCTAGGGAGCATAAGGCTGGGCAGGGGAGTGTTAAACCAGGCCCTGGATGTTTTTACCCAGGCTGTGGAGCATGAGCCTGGGCAGGGGAGAATTAACCCAGGCCCTGGATGTTTTTACCCAGGCTAGGGAGCATAAGGCTGGGCAGGGGAGAATTAACCCTAACCCTAACCCTGGATGTTTTTACCCAGGCTGTGGAGCATGAGCCTGGGCAGGGGAGAATTAACCCAGACCCTGGATGTTTTTACCCAGGCTGTGGAGCATGAGCCTGGGCAGGGGAGAATTAACCCAGGCCCTGGATGTTTTTACCCAGGCTGTGGAGCATGAGCCTGGGCAGGGGAGAATTAACCCAGGCCCTGGATGTTTTTACCCAGGCTAGGCAGCATGAGCCTGGGCAGGGGAGTGTGGGTCAGGGCCCTGGAGCTTTCACCCAGGCTGTGGAGCGTGAGCCTGGGCAGGGGAGAATTAACCCAGGCCCTGGAGCTTTCATTCAGGCTGTGGAGCGTGAGCCTGGGCTGGGGAGAAATGACCCAGGCCCTGGAGCTTTGACCCAGGCCCTGGATATTTTTTTACCCAGGGTGGGGAGCATGAGCCTGGGCAGGGGAGTGTGGGTCAGGGCCCTGGAGCTTTCACCCAGGCTGTGGAGCGTGAGCCTGGGCAGGGGAGTATTGACCCAGGCCCTGGAGCTTTTATTCAGGCTGTGGAGCGTGAGCCTGGGCTGTGGAGAATTGACCCAGGCCCTGGATGTTTTAACCAGGATAGGGAGCATAAGGCTGGGCTGGGGAGAATTAACCCAGGCCCTGGATGTTTTTACCCAGGCTGCGGAGCATGAGCCTGGGCAGGGGAGAATTGACCCAGACACTGGAGCTCTTAATCAGCCCAGGAGCATGAGCAAGGGGCCCCTGGAGCTTTTGCCGAGGTCACAGTCTTAGGCCCCATAGCCGGGCTGCGGTGCCCGGGATTTGAGCGCTTTAGCCGGCCCGCCCTAAGCCTAAAGCTGGGGCGTGTGGAACTTCATCCACGGAGTACCAGGACCACGAGAAAGAGGGAGGAAAAAAAAAAAAAAAAAAAAAAAAAAAAACTAACCGGGGAAGAGTCAAGGGCTGCGAACTGCAATAGGTGGAGCGAAACTCCACTCTTCCTCGGTGCGAACCGGTTTTACCCGGTTCGGCCGACTACCCTTCGCACAATAACAGAAACCCAGGTTTTGAAAAGCGTGAGCTCCAGCAGAGGGGGAATGCTGACACGTGAATGCAGCCAGGGGATGCTTTGGGCGGGTTAACCCAGGCACTAGGGCAGCCCTTCGGGGACATGGAGGTCCATAGGAGGGGCTCATCCTGGGCTGCGGAGCCCAGCCAAGAGGTGCCTCGGGCGGGTTGGGCGAGGGCCACGGGGGCCCCTGGAGGGTCATGGAGGAAAATTTCAGGGGGTCATCCCGGGCTGCGGAGCCCA
>NW_027125255.1:200000-202500 GCF_033026475.1 Channa argus | reverse complement strand
TGAGCCTGGGCAGGGGAGAATTAACCCTAACCCTAACCCTGGATGTTTTTACCCAGGCTGTGGAGCATGAGCCTGGGCAGGGGAGAATTAACCCAGGCCCTGGATGTTTTTACCCAGGCTGTGGAGCATGAGCCTGGGCAGGGGAGAATTAACCCAGGCCCTGGATGTTTTTACCCAGGCTAGGGAGCATAAGGCTGGGCAGGGGAGTGTTAAACCAGGCCCTGGATGTTTTTACCCAGGCTGTGGAGCATGAGCCTGGGCAGGGGAGAAATAACCCAGACCCTGGATGTTTTTACCCAGGCTGTGGAGCATGAGCCTGGGCAGGGGAGAATTAACCCAGACCCTGGATGTTTTTACCCAGGCTGTGGAGCATGAGCCTGGGCAGGGGAGAATTAACCCAGGCCCTGGATGTTTTTACCCAGGCTGTGGAGCATGAGCCTGGGCAGGGGAGAATTAACCCAGGCCCTGGATGTTTTTACCCAGGCTAGGGAGCATAAGGCTGGGCAGGGGAGTGTTAAACCAGGCCCTGGATGTTTTTACCCAGGCTGTGGAGCATGAGCCTGGGCAGGGGAGAAATAACCCAGACCCTGGATGTTTTTACCCAGGCTGTGGAGCATGAGCCTGGGCAGGGGAGAATTAACCCAGACCCTGGATGTTTTTACCCAGGCTGTGGAGCATGAGCCTGGGCAGGGGAGTGTTAAACCAGGCCCTGGATGTTTTTACCCAGGCTGTGGAGCATGAGCCTGGGCAGGGGAGAATTAACCCAGGCCCTGGATGTTTTTACCCAGGCTGTGGAGCATGAGCCTGGGCAGGGGAGAATTAACCCTAACCCTAACCCTGGATGTTTTTACCCAGGCTGTGGAGCATGAGCCTGGGCAGGGGAGAATTGACCCAGGCCCTGGATGTTTTACCCAGGCTGTGGAGCATGAGCCTGGGCAGGGGAGAATTAACCCAGGCCCTGGATGTTTTTACCCAGGCTGTGGAGCATGAGCCTGGGCAGGGCAGTTAACCCTAACCCTAACCCTGGATGTTTTTACCCAGGCTAGGGAGCATGAGCCTGGGCAGGGCAGTTCACCCTAGCCCTGGAGCTTTTACCCAGGCTGTGGAGCATGAGCCTGGGCAGGGGAGAATTAACCCAGGCCCTGGATGTTTTTACCCAGGCTAGGCAGCATGAGCCTGGGCAGGGGAGTGTGGGTCAGGGCCCTGGAGCTTTCACCCAGGCTGTGGAGCGTGAGCCTGGGCAGGGGAGAATTAAACCAGGCCCTGGAGCTTTCATTCAGGCTGTGGAGCGTGAGCCTGGGCTGGGGAGAAATGACCCAGGCCCTGGAGCTTTGACCCAGGCCCTGGATATTTTTTTACCCAAGTTGGGGAGCATGAGCCTGGGCAGGGGAGTGTGGGTCAGGGCCCTGGAGCTTTCACCCAGGCTGTGGAGCGTGAGCCTGGGCAGGGGAGAATTAACCCAGGCCCTGGATGTTTTTACCCAGGCTGTGGAGCATGAGCCTGGGCAGGGGAGAATTAACCCAGGCCCTGGATGTTTTTACCCAGGCTGTGGAGCATGAGCCTGGGCAGGGGAGAATTAACCCTAACCCTAACCCTGGATGTTTTTACCCAGGCTGTGGAGCATGAGCCTGGGCAGGGGAGAATTAACCCAGGCCCTGGATGTTTTTACCCAGGCTAGGGAGCATAAGGCTGGGCAGGGGAGTGTTAACCCAGGCCCTGGATGTTTTTACCCAGGCTGTGGAGCATGAGCCTGGGCAGGGGAGAATTAACCCAGGCCCTGGATGTTTTTACCCAGGCTGTGGAGCGTGAGCCTAGGCAGGGGAGAATTAACCCTAACCCTAACCCTGGACGTTTTTACCCAGGCTAGGGAGCATGAGCCTGGGCAGGGCAGTTAACCCTAACCCTAACCCTGGATGTTTTTACCCAGGCTAGGGAGCATAAGGCTGGGCAGGGGAGTGTTAAACCAGGCCCTGGATGTTTTTACCCAGGCTGTGGAGCATGAGCCTGGGCAGGGGAGAATTAACCCAGGCCCTGGATGTTTTTACCCAGGCTAGGGAGCATAAGGCTGGGCAGGGGAGAATTAACCCTAACCCTAACCCTGGATGTTTTTACCCAGGCTGTGGAGCATGAGCCTGGGCAGGGGAGAATTAACCCAGACCCTGGATGTTTTTACCCAGGCTGTGGAGCATGAGCCTGGGCAGGGGAGAATTAACCCAGGCCCTGGATGTTTTTACCCAGGCTGTGGAGCATGAGCCTGGGCAGGGGAGAATTAACCCAGGCCCTGGATGTTTTTACCCAGGCTAGGCAGCATGAGCCTGGGCAGGGGAGTGTGGGTCAGGGCCCTGGAGCTTTCACCCAGGCTGTGGAGCGTGAGCCTGGGCAGGGGAGAATTAACCCAGGCCCTGGAGCTTTCATTCAGGCTGTGGAGCGTGAGCCTGGGCTGGGGAGAAATGACCCAGGCCCTGGAGCTTTGACCCAGGCCCTGGATATTTTTTTACCC
>NW_027125255.1:185000-187500 GCF_033026475.1 Channa argus | reverse complement strand
AGGCTGGGCAGGGGAGTGTTAACCCAGGCCCTGGATGTTTTTACCCAGGCTGTGGAGCATGAGCCTGGGCAGGGGAGAATTAACCCAGGCCCTGGATGTTTTTACCCAGGCTGTGGAGCGTGAGCCTAGGCAGGGGAGAATTAACCCTAACCCTAACCCTGGACGTTTTTACCCAGGCTAGGGAGCATGAGCCTGGGCAGGGCAGTTAACCCTAACCCTAACCCTGGATGTTTTTACCCAGGCTAGGGAGCATAAGGCTGGGCAGGGGAGTGTTAAACCAGGCCCTGGATGTTTTTACCCAGGCTGTGGAGCATGAGCCTGGGCAGGGGAGAATTAACCCAGGCCCTGGATGTTTTTACCCAGGCTAGGGAGCATAAGGCTGGGCAGGGGAGAATTAACCCTAACCCTAACCCTGGATGTTTTTACCCAGGCTGTGGAGCATGAGCCTGGGCAGGGGAGAATTAACCCAGACCCTGGATGTTTTTACCCAGGCTGTGGAGCATGAGCCTGGGCAGGGGAGAATTAACCCAGGCCCTGGATGTTTTTACCCAGGCTGTGGAGCATGAGCCTGGGCAGGGGAGAATTAACCCAGGCCCTGGATGTTTTTACCCAGGCTAGGCAGCATGAGCCTGGGCAGGGGAGTGTGGGTCAGGGCCCTGGAGCTTTCACCCAGGCTGTGGAGCGTGAGCCTGGGCAGGGGAGAATTAACCCAGGCCCTGGAGCTTTCATTCAGGCTGTGGAGCGTGAGCCTGGGCTGGGGAGAAATGACCCAGGCCCTGGAGCTTTGACCCAGGCCCTGGATATTTTTTTACCCAGGGTGGGGAGCATGAGCCTGGGCAGGGGAGTGTGGGTCAGGGCCCTGGAGCTTTCACCCAGGCTGTGGAGCGTGAGCCTGGGCAGGGGAGTATTGACCCAGGCCCTGGAGCTTTTATTCAGGCTGTGGAGCGTGAGCCTGGGCTGTGGAGAATTGACCCAGGCCCTGGATGTTTTAACCAGGATAGGGAGCATAAGGCTGGGCTGGGGAGAATTAACCCAGGCCCTGGATGTTTTTACCCAGGCTGCGGAGCATGAGCCTGGGCAGGGGAGAATTGACCCAGACACTGGAGCTCTTAATCAGCCCAGGAGCATGAGCAAGGGGCCCCTGGAGCTTTTGCCGAGGTCACAGTCTTAGGCCCCATAGCCGGGCTGCGGTGCCCGGGATTTGAGCGCTTTAGCCGGCCCGCCCTAAGCCTAAAGCTGGGGCGTGTGGAACTTCATCCACGGAGTACCAGGACCACGAGAAAGAGGGAGGAAAAAAAAAAAAAAAAAAAAAAAAAAAAACTAACCGGGGAAGAGTCAAGGGCTGCGAACTGCAATAGGTGGAGCGAAACTCCACTCTTCCTCGGTGCGAACCGGTTTTACCCGGTTCGGCCGACTACCCTTCGCACAATAACAGAAACCCAGGTTTTGAAAAGCGTGAGCTCCAGCAGAGGGGGAATGCTGACACGTGAATGCAGCCAGGGGATGCTTTGGGCGGGTTAACCCAGGCACTAGGGCAGCCCTTCGGGGACATGGAGGTCCATAGGAGGGGCTCATCCTGGGCTGCGGAGCCCAGCCAAGAGGTGCCTCGGGCGGGTTGGGCGAGGGCCACGGGGGCCCCTGGAGGGTCATGGAGGAAAATTTCAGGGGGTCATCCCGGGCTGCGGAGCCCAGGCAGGGGGTGCCTCGGGCGGGTCGGGCGAGGGCCACGTGGGCCCCTGGAGGGTCATGGAGGAAAATTTCAGGGGGTCATCCCGGGCTGCGGAGCCCAGGCAGGGGGTGCCTCGGGCGGGTCGGGCGAGGGCCCCGGGGGCCCCTGGAGGGTCATGGAGGACGATTTCAGGGGGTCATCCCGGGCTGCGGAGCCCAGGCAGGGGGTGCCTCGGGCGGGTCGGGCGAGGGCCCCGGGGGCCCCTGGAGGACGATTTCAGGGGGTCATGCGGGGACGCCCAGGCCCGCCAGGGGGTGCCTCGGGCGGGTTGGGCGAGGGCCCCGGGGGCCCCTGGAGGGTCATGGAGGACGATTTCAGGGGGTCATCCCGGGCTGCGGAGCCCAGGCAGGGGGTGCCTCGGGCGGGGGCCCCGGGGGCCCCTGGAGGGTCATGGAGGACGATTTCAGGGGGTCATGCGGGGACGCCCAGGCCCGCCAGGGGGTGCCTCGGGCGGGTTGGGCGAGGGCCCCGGGGGCCCCTGGAGGGTCATGGAGGACGATTTCAGGGGGTCATGCGGGGACGCCCAGGCCCGCCGGGGGGTGCCTCGGGCGGGTCGGGCGAGGGCCACGGGGGCGTCCTGGAGGTGAGTGTTTCAGCCAGGGTACCAGGGGCACGAGCCTGCCTTGGCTGGAGTACCAGGGGCACGAGTCTGCCTTTGCCGGAGTACCAGGACCACGAGTCTGCCTTTGCCGGAGTACCAGGACCACGAGATGTGAAAAAATGACAAAGTGTTTTAGCCGAGGAAGAGTAAGTCAGCGAACTAGCATAGGT
>NW_027125255.1:150000-152500 GCF_033026475.1 Channa argus | reverse complement strand
CATGAGCCTGGGCAGGGGAGAATTAACCCAGGCCCTGGATGTTTTTACCCAGGCTGTGGAGCATGAGCCTGGGCAGGGGAGAATTAACCCAGACCCTGGATGTTTTTACCCAGGCTGTGGAGCATGAGCCTGGGCAGGGGAGAGTTAACCCAGGCCCTGGATGTTTTTACCCAGGCTGTGGAGCATGAGCCTGGGCAGGGGAGAATTAACCCAGGCCCTGGATGTTTTTACCCAGGCTAGGGAGCATAAGGCTGGGCAGGGGAGTGTTAAACCAGGCCCTGGATGTTTTTACCCAGGCTGTGGAGCATGAGCCTGGGCAGGGGAGAATTAACCCAGGCCCTGGATGTTTTTACCCAGGCTGTGGAGCGTGAGCCTAGGCAGGGGAGAATTAACCCTAACCCTAACCCTGGACGTTTTTACCCAGGCTAGGGAGCATGAGCCTGGGCAGGGCAGTTAACCCTAACCCTAACCCTGGATGTTTTTACCCAGGCTAGGGAGCATAAGGCTGGGCAGGGGAGAATTAACCCTAACCCTAACCCTGGATGTTTTTACCCAGGCTGTGGAGCATGAGCCTGGGCAGGGGAGAATTAACCCAGACCCTGGATGTTTTTACCCAGGCTGTGGAGCATGAGCCTGGGCAGGGGAGAATTAACCCAGGCCCTGGATGTTTTTACCCAGGCTGTGGAGCATGAGCCTGGGCAGGGGAGAGTTAACCCAGGCCCTGGATGTTTTTACCCAGGCTAGGCAGCATGAGCCTGGGCAGGGGAGTGTGGGTCAGGGCCCTGGAGCTTTCACCCAGGCTGTGGAGCGTGAGCCTGGGCAGGGGAGAATTAACCCAGGCCCTGGAGCTTTCATTCAGGCTGTGGAGCGTGAGCCTGGGCTGGGGAGAAATGACCCAGGCCCTGGAGCTTTGACCCAGGCCCTGGATATTTTTTTTACCCAGGGTGGGGAGCATGAGCCTGGGCAGGGGAGTGTGGGTCAGGGCCCTGGAGCTTTCACCCAGGCTGTGGAGCGTGAGCCTGGGCAGGGGAGTATTGACCCAGGCCCTGGAGCTTTTATTCAGGCTGTGGAGCGTGAGCCTGGGCTGTGGAGAATTGACCCAGGCCCCTATATGTTTTAACCAGGATAGGGAGCATAAGGCTGGGCTGGGGAGAATTAACCCAGGCCCTGGATGTTTTTACCCAGGCTGCGGAGCATGAGCCTGGGCAGGGGAGAATTGACCCAGACACTGGAGCTCTTAATCAGCCCAGGAGCATGAGCAAGGGGCCCCTGGAGCTTTTGCCGAGGTCACAGTCTTAGGCCCCATAGCCGGGCTGCGGTGCCCGGGATTTGAGCGCTTTAGCCGGCCCGCCCTAAGCCTAAAGCTGGGGCGTGTGGAACTTCATCCACGGAGTACCAGGACCACGAGAAAGAGGGAAAAAAAAAAAAAAAAAAAAAAAAAAAAATTAACCGGGGAAGAGTCAAGGGCTGCGAACTGCAATAGGTGGAGCGAAACTCCACTCTTCCTCGGTGCGAACCGGTTTTACCCGGTTCGGCCGACTACCCTTCGCACAATAACAGAAACCCAGGTTTTGAAAAGCGTGAGCTCCAGCAGAGGGGGAATGCTGACACGTGAATGCAGCCAGGGGATGCTTTGGGCGGGTTAACCCAGGCACTAGGGCAGCCCTTCGGGGACATGGAGGTCCATAGGAGGGGCTCATCCTGGGCTGCGGAGCCCAGCCAAGAGGTGCCTCGGGCGGGTTGGGCGAGGGCCACGGGGGCCCCTGGAGGGTCATGGAGGAAAATTTCAGGGGGTCATCCCGGGCTGCGGAGCCCAGGCAGGGGGTGCCTCGGGCGGGTTGGGCGAGGGCCACGTGGGCCCCTGGAGGGTCATGGAGGAAAATTTCAGGGGGTCATCCCGGGCTGCGGAGCCCAGGCAGGGGGTGCCTCGGGCGGGTCGGGCGAGGGCCCCGGGGGCCCCTGGAGGGTCATGGAGGACGATTTCAGGGGGTCATCCCGGGCTGCGGAGCCCAGGCAGGGGGTGCCTCGGGCGGGTCGGGCGAGGGCCCCGGGGGCCCCTGGAGGGTCATGGAGGACGATTTCAGGGGGTCATCCCGGGCTGCGGAGCCCAGGCAGGGGGTGCCTCGGGCGGGTCGGGCGGGGGCCCCGGGGGCCCCTGGAGGGTCATGGAGGACGATTTCAGGGGGTCATGCGGGGACGCCCAGGCCCGCCAGGGGGTGCCTCGGGCGGGTTGGGCGAGGGCCCCGGGGGCCCCTGGAGGGTCATGGAGGACGATTTCAGGGGGTCATGCGGGGACGCCCAGGCCCGCCGGGGGGTGCCTCGGGCGGGTCGGGCGAGGGCCACGGGGGCGTCCTGGAGGTGAGTGTTTCAGCCAGGGTACCAGGGGCACGAGCCTGCCTTGGCTGGAGTACCAGGGGCACGAGTCTGCCTTTGCCGGAGTACCAGGACCACGAGTCTGCCTTTGCCGGAGTACCAGGACCACGAGATGTGAAAAAATGAC
>NW_027125255.1:115000-117500 GCF_033026475.1 Channa argus | reverse complement strand
AGCATGAGCCTGGGCAGGGGAGAATTAACCCTAACCCTAACCCTGGATGTTTTTACCCAGGCTGTGGAGCATGAGCCTGGGCAGGGGAGAATTGACCCAGGCCCTGGATGTTTTACCCAGGCTGTGGAGCATGAGCCTGGGCAGGGGAGAATTAACCCAGGCCCTGGATGTTTTTACCCAGGCTGTGGAGCATGAGCCTGGGCAGGGCAGTTAACCCTAACCCTAACCCTGGATGTTTTTACCCAGGCTAGGGAGCATGAGCCTGGGCAGGGCAGTTCACCCTAGCCCTGGAGCTTTTACCCAGGCTGTGGAGCATGAGCCTGGGCAGGGGAGAATTAACCCAGGCCCTGGATGTTTTTACCCAGGCTAGGCAGCATGAGCCTGGGCAGGGGAGTGTGGGTCAGGGCCCTGGAGCTTTCACCCAGGCTGTGGAGCGTGAGCCTGGGCAGGGGAGAATTAAACCAGGCCCTGGAGCTTTCATTCAGGCTGTGGAGCGTGAGCCTGGGCTGGGGAGAAATGACCCAGGCCCTGGAGCTTTGACCCAGGCCCTGGATATTTTTTTACCCAAGTTGGGGAGCATGAGCCTGGGCAGGGGAGTGTGGGTCAGGGCCCTGGAGCTTTCACCCAGGCTGTGGAGCGTGAGCCTGGGCAGGGGAGAATTAACCCAGGCCCTGGATGTTTTTACCCAGGCTGTGGAGCATGAGCCTGGGCAGGGGAGAATTAACCCAGGCCCTGGATGTTTTTACCCAGGCTGTGGAGCATGAGCCTGGGCAGGGGAGAATTAACCCTAACCCTAACCCTGGATGTTTTTACCCAGGCTGTGGAGCATGAGCCTGGGCAGGGGAGAATTAACCCAGGCCCTGGATGTTTTTACCCAGGCTAGGGAGCATAAGGCTGGGCAGGGGAGTGTTAACCCAGGCCCTGGATGTTTTTACCCAGGCTGTGGAGCATGAGCCTGGGCAGGGGAGAATTAACCCAGGCCCTGGATGTTTTTACCCAGGCTGTGGAGCGTGAGCCTAGGCAGGGGAGAATTAACCCTAACCCTAACCCTGGACGTTTTTACCCAGGCTAGGGAGCATGAGCCTGGGCAGGGCAGTTAACCCTAACCCTAACCCTGGATGTTTTTACCCAGGCTAGGGAGCATAAGGCTGGGCAGGGGAGTGTTAAACCAGGCCCTGGATGTTTTTACCCAGGCTGTGGAGCATGAGCCTGGGCAGGGGAGAATTAACCCAGGCCCTGGATGTTTTTACCCAGGCTAGGGAGCATAAGGCTGGGCAGGGGAGAATTAACCCTAACCCTAACCCTGGATGTTTTTACCCAGGCTGTGGAGCATGAGCCTGGGCAGGGGAGAATTAACCCAGACCCTGGATGTTTTTACCCAGGCTGTGGAGCATGAGCCTGGGCAGGGGAGAATTAACCCAGGCCCTGGATGTTTTTACCCAGGCTGTGGAGCATGAGCCTGGGCAGGGGAGAATTAACCCAGGCCCTGGATGTTTTTACCCAGGCTAGGCAGCATGAGCCTGGGCAGGGGAGTGTGGGTCAGGGCCCTGGAGCTTTCACCCAGGCTGTGGAGCGTGAGCCTGGGCAGGGGAGAATTAACCCAGGCCCTGGAGCTTTCATTCAGGCTGTGGAGCGTGAGCCTGGGCTGGGGAGAAATGACCCAGGCCCTGGAGCTTTGACCCAGGCCCTGGATATTTTTTTACCCAGGGTGGGGAGCATGAGCCTGGGCAGGGGAGTGTGGGTCAGGGCCCTGGAGCTTTCACCCAGGCTGTGGAGCGTGAGCCTGGGCAGGGGAGTATTGACCCAGGCCCTGGAGCTTTTATTCAGGCTGTGGAGCGTGAGCCTGGGCTGTGGAGAATTGACCCAGGCCCTGGATGTTTTAACCAGGATAGGGAGCATAAGGCTGGGCTGGGGAGAATTAACCCAGGCCCTGGATGTTTTTACCCAGGCTGCGGAGCATGAGCCTGGGCAGGGGAGAATTGACCCAGACACTGGAGCTCTTAATCAGCCCAGGAGCATGAGCAAGGGGCCCCTGGAGCTTTTGCCGAGGTCACAGTCTTAGGCCCCATAGCCGGGCTGCGGTGCCCGGGATTTGAGCGCTTTAGCCGGCCCGCCCTAAGCCTAAAGCTGGGGCGTGTGGAACTTCATCCACGGAGTACCAGGACCACGAGAAAGAGGGGGAAAAAAAAAAAAAAAAAAAAAAAAAAAAATAACCGGGGAAGAGTCAAGGGCTGCGAACTGCAATAGGTGGAGCGAAACTCCACTCTTCCTCGGTGCGAACCGGTTTTACCCGGTTCGGCCGACTACCCTTCGCACAATAACAGAAACCCAGGTTTTGAAAAGCGTGAGCTCCAGCAGAGGGGGAATGCTGACACGTGAATGCAGCCAGGGGATGCTTTGGGCGGGTTAACCCAGGCACTAGGGCAGCCCTTCGGGGACATGGAGGTCCATAGGAGGGGCTCATCCTGGGCTGCGGAGCCCAGCCAAGAGGTGCCTCGGG
>NW_027125255.1:102500-105000 GCF_033026475.1 Channa argus | reverse complement strand
TTACCCAGGCTGTGGAGCATGAGCCTGGGCAGGGGAGAATTAACCCAGGCCCTGGATGTTTTTACCCAGGCTGTGGAGCATGAGCCTGGGCAGGGGAGAATTAACCCAGACCCTGGATGTTTTTACCCAGGCTGTGGAGCATGAGCCTGGGCAGGGGAGTGTTAAACCAGGCCCTGGATGTTTTTACCCAGGCTGTGGAGCATGAGCCTGGGCAGGGGAGAATTAACCCAGACCCTGGATGTTTTTACCCAGGCTGTGGAGCATGAGCCTGGGCAGGGGAGAATTAACCCAGGCCCTGGATGTTTTTACCCAGGCTAGGCAGCATGAGCCTGGGCAGGGGAGTGTGGGTCAGGGCCCTGGAGCTTTCACCCAGGCTGTGGAGCGTGAGCCTGGGCAGGGGAGAATTAACCCAGGCCCTGGAGCTTTCATTCAGGCTGTGGAGCGTGAGCCTGGGCTGGGGAGAAATGACCCAGGCCCTGGAGCTTTGACCCAGGCCCTGGATATTTTTTTACCCAGGCTGTGGAGCATGAGCCTGGGCAGGGGAGTGTTAAACCAGGCCCTGGATGTTTTTACCCAGGCTGTGGAGCATGAGCCTGGGCAGGGGAGAATTAACCCAGGCCCAGGATGTTTTTACCCAGGCTGTGGAGCATGAGCCTGGGCAGGGGAGAATTAACCCTAACCCTAACCCTGGATGTTTTTACCCAGGCTGTGGAGCATGAGCCTGGGCAGGGGAGAATTAACCCAGACCCTGGATGTTTTTACCCAGGCTGTGGAGCATGAGCCTGGGCAGGGGAGAATTAACCCAGACCCTGGATGTTTTTACCCAGGCTGTGGAGCATGAGCCTGGGCAGGGGAGTGTTAAACCAGGCCCTGGATGTTTTTACCCAGGCTGTGGAGCATGAGCCTGGGCAGGGGAGAATTAACCCAGGCCCTGGATGTTTTTACCCAGGCTGTGGAGCATGAGCCTGGGCAGGGGAGAATTAACCCAGGCCCTGGATGTTTTTACCCAGGCTAGGGAGCATAAGGCTGGGCAGGGGAGTGTTAAACCAGGCCCTGGATGTTTTTACCCAGGCTGTGGAGCATGAGCCTGGGCAGGGGAGAATTAACCCAGGCCCTGGATGTTTTTACCCAGGCTGTGGAGCATGAGCCTGGGCAGGGCAGTTAACCCTAACCCTAACCCTGGATGTTTTTACCCAGGCTAGGGAGCATGAGCCTGGGCAGGGCAGTTCACCCTAGCCCTGGAGCTTTTACCCAGGCTGTGGAGCATGAGCCTGGGCAGGGGAGAATTAACCCAGGCCCTGGATGTTTTTACCCAGGCTGTGGAGCATGAGCCTGGGCAGGGGAGAATTAACCCAGGCCCTGGATGTTTTTACCCAGGCTAGGCAGCATGAGCCTGGGCAGGGGAGTGTGGGTCAGGGCCCTGGAGCTTTCACCCAGGCTGTGGAGCGTGAGCCTGGGCAGGGGAGAATTAACCCAGGCCCTGGAGCTTTCATTCAGGCTGTGGAGCGTGAGCCTGGGCTGGGGAGAAATGACCCAGGCCCTGGAGCTTTGACCCAGGCCCTGGATATTTTTTTACCCAGGGTGGGGAGCATGAGCCTGGGCAGGGGAGTGTGGGTCAGGGCCCTGGAGCTTTCACCCAGGCTGTGGAGCGTGAGCCTGGGCAGGGGAGTATTGACCCAGGCCCTGGAGCTTTTATTCAGGCTGTGGAGCGTGAGCCTGGGCTGTGGAGAATTGACCCAGGCCCCTATATGTTTTAACCAGGATAGGGAGCATAAGGCTGGGCTGGGGAGAATTAACCCAGGCCCTGGATGTTTTTACCCAGGCTGCGGAGCATGAGCCTGGGCAGGGGAGAATTGACCCAGACACTGGAGCTCTTAATCAGCCCAGGAGCATGAGCAAGGGGCCCCTGGAGCTTTTGCCGAGGTCACAGTCTTAGGCCCCATAGCCGGGCTGCGGTGCCCGGGATTTGAGCGCTTTAGCCGGCCCGCCCTAAGCCTAAAGCTGGGGCGTGTGGAACTTCATCCACGGAGTACCAGGACCACGAGAAAGAGGGAAAAAAAAAAAAAAAAAAAAAAAAAAAATTAACCGGGGAAGAGTCAAGGGCTGCGAACTGCAATAGGTGGAGCGAAACTCCACTCTTCCTCGGTGCGAACCGGTTTTACCCGGTTCGGCCGACTACCCTTCGCACAATAACAGAAACCCAGGTTTTGAAAAGCGTGAGCTCCAGCAGAGGGGGAATGCTGACACGTGAATGCAGCCAGGGGATGCTTTGGGCGGGTTAACCCAGGCACTAGGGCAGCCCTTCGGGGACATGGAGGTCCATAGGAGGGGCTCATCCTGGGCTGCGGAGCCCAGCCAAGAGGTGCCTCGGGCGGGTTGGGCGAGGGCCACGGGGGCCCCTGGAGGGTCATGGAGGAAAATTTCAGGGGGTCATCCCGGGCTGCGGAGCCCAGGCAGGGGGTGCCTCGGGCGGGTTGGGCGAGGGCCACGTGGGCCCCTG
>NW_027125255.1:90000-92500 GCF_033026475.1 Channa argus | reverse complement strand
GCGTGAGCCTAGGCAGGGGAGAATTAACCCTAACCCTAACCCTGGACGTTTTTACCCAGGCTAGGGAGCATGAGCCTGGGCAGGGCAGTTAACCCTAACCCTAACCCTGGATGTTTTTACCCAGGCTAGGGAGCATAAGGCTGGGCAGGGGAGTGTTAAACCAGGCCCTGGATGTTTTTACCCAGGCTGTGGAGCATGAGCCTGGGCAGGGGAGAATTAACCCAGGCCCTGGATGTTTTTACCCAGGCTAGGGAGCATAAGGCTGGGCAGGGGAGAATTAACCCTAACCCTAACCCTGGATGTTTTTACCCAGGCTGTGGAGCATGAGCCTGGGCAGGGGAGAATTAACCCAGACCCTGGATGTTTTTACCCAGGCTGTGGAGCATGAGCCTGGGCAGGGGAGAATTAACCCAGGCCCTGGATGTTTTTACCCAGGCTGTGGAGCATGAGCCTGGGCAGGGGAGAATTAACCCAGGCCCTGGATGTTTTTACCCAGGCTAGGCAGCATGAGCCTGGGCAGGGGAGTGTGGGTCAGGGCCCTGGAGCTTTCACCCAGGCTGTGGAGCGTGAGCCTGGGCAGGGGAGAATTAACCCAGGCCCTGGAGCTTTCATTCAGGCTGTGGAGCGTGAGCCTGGGCTGGGGAGAAATGACCCAGGCCCTGGAGCTTTGACCCAGGCCCTGGATATTTTTTTACCCAGGGTGGGGAGCATGAGCCTGGGCAGGGGAGTGTGGGTCAGGGCCCTGGAGCTTTCACCCAGGCTGTGGAGCGTGAGCCTGGGCAGGGGAGTATTGACCCAGGCCCTGGAGCTTTTATTCAGGCTGTGGAGCGTGAGCCTGGGCTGTGGAGAATTGACCCAGGCCCTGGATGTTTTAACCAGGATAGGGAGCATAAGGCTGGGCTGGGGAGAATTAACCCAGGCCCTGGATGTTTTTACCCAGGCTGCGGAGCATGAGCCTGGGCAGGGGAGAATTGACCCAGACACTGGAGCTCTTAATCAGCCCAGGAGCATGAGCAAGGGGCCCCTGGAGCTTTTGCCGAGGTCACAGTCTTAGGCCCCATAGCCGGGCTGCGGTGCCCGGGATTTGAGCGCTTTAGCCGGCCCGCCCTAAGCCTAAAGCTGGGGCGTGTGGAACTTCATCCACGGAGTACCAGGACCACGAGAAAGAGGGAGGAAAAAAAAAAAAAAAAAAAAAAAAAAAAACTAACCGGGGAAGAGTCAAGGGCTGCGAACTGCAATAGGTGGAGCGAAACTCCACTCTTCCTCGGTGCGAACCGGTTTTACCCGGTTCGGCCGACTACCCTTCGCACAATAACAGAAACCCAGGTTTTGAAAAGCGTGAGCTCCAGCAGAGGGGGAATGCTGACACGTGAATGCAGCCAGGGGATGCTTTGGGCGGGTTAACCCAGGCACTAGGGCAGCCCTTCGGGGACATGGAGGTCCATAGGAGGGGCTCATCCTGGGCTGCGGAGCCCAGCCAAGAGGTGCCTCGGGCGGGTTGGGCGAGGGCCACGGGGGCCCCTGGAGGGTCATGGAGGAAAATTTCAGGGGGTCATCCCGGGCTGCGGAGCCCAGGCAGGGGGTGCCTCGGGCGGGTCGGGCGAGGGCCACGTGGGCCCCTGGAGGGTCATGGAGGAAAATTTCAGGGGGTCATCCCGGGCTGCGGAGCCCAGGCAGGGGGTGCCTCGGGCGGGTCGGGCGAGGGCCCCGGGGGCCCCTGGAGGGTCATGGAGGACGATTTCAGGGGGTCATCCCGGGCTGCGGAGCCCAGGCAGGGGGTGCCTCGGGCGGGTCGGGCGAGGGCCCCGGGGGCCCCTGGAGGGTCATGGAGGACGATTTCAGGGGGTCATCCCGGGCTGCGGAGCCCAGGCAGGGGGTGCCTCGGGCGGGTCGGGCGGGGGCCCCGGGGGCCCCTGGAGGGTCATGGAGGACGATTTCAGGGGGTCATGCGGGGACGCCCAGGCCCGCCAGGGGGTGCCTCGGGCGGGTCGGGCGAGGGCCCCGGGGGCCCCTGGAGGGTCATGGAGGACGATTTCAGGGGGTCATCCCGGGCTGCGGAGCCCAGGCAGGGGGTGCCTCGGGCGGGTCGGGCGGGGGCCCCGGGGGCCCCTGGAGGGTCATGGAGGACGATTTCAGGGGGTCATGCGGGGACGCCCAGGCCCGCCAGGGGGTGCCTCGGGCGGGTTGGGCGAGGGCCCCGGGGGCCCCTGGAGGGTCATGGAGGACGATTTCAGGGGGTCATGCGGGGACGCCCAGGCCCGCCGGGGGGTGCCTCGGGCGGGTCGGGCGAGGGCCACGGGGGCGTCCTGGAGGTGAGTGTTTCAGCCAGGGTACCAGGGGCACGAGCCTGCCTTGGCTGGAGTACCAGGGGCACGAGTCTGCCCTTGCCGGAGTACCAGGACCACGAGTCTGCCTTTGCCGGAGTACCAGGACCACGAGATGTGAAAAAATGACAAAGTGTTTTAGCCGAGGAAGAGTAAGTCAGCGAACTAGCATAGGT
>NW_027125255.1:67500-70000 GCF_033026475.1 Channa argus | reverse complement strand
GAGGGTGGTCCTGGGCTGGGTGACTTGGGCTGGGCTGTGGAGGTTCTTACCCAGGGTAGGGAGCATGAGCCTGGGGAGGGGAGTTAACCCTAACCCTAACCCTGGACCTTTTACCCAGGCTGTGGAGCATAAGGCTGGGCAGGGGAGTGTTAAACCAGGCCCTGGATGTTTTTACCCAGGCTGTGGAGCATGAGCCTGGGCAGGGGAGTGTTAAACCAGGCCCTGGATGTTTTTACCCAGGCTGTGGAGCATGAGCCTGGGCAGGGGAGAATTAACCCAGGCCCTGGATGTTTTTACCCAGGCTGTGGAGCATGAGCCTGGGCAGGGGAGAGTTAACCCAGGCCCTGGATGTTTTTACCCAGGCTGTGGAGCATGAGCCTGGGCAGGGGAGTGTTAAACCAGGCCCTGGATGTTTTTACCCAGGCTGTGGAGCATGAGCCTGGGCAGGGGAGTGTTAAACCAGGCCCTGGATGTTTTTACCCAGGCTGTGGAGCATGAGCCTGGGCAGGGGAGAATTAACCCAGGCCCTGGATGTTTTTACCCAGGCTGTGGAGCATGAGCCTGGGCAGGGCAGTTAACCCTAACCCTAACCCTGGATGTTTTTACCCAGGCTAGGGAGCATGAGCCTGGGCAGGGCAGTTCACCCTAGCCCTGGAGCTTTTACCCAGGCTGTGGAGCATGAGCCTGGGCAGGGGAGAATTAACCCAGGCCCTGGATGTTTTTACCCAGGCTGTGGAGCATGAGCCTGGGCAGGGGAGAGTTAACCCAGGCCCTGGATGTTTTTACCCAGGCTGTGGAGCATGAGCCTGGGCAGGGGAGAATTAACCCAGGCCCTGGATGTTTTTACCCAGGCTAGGGAGCATAAGGCTGGGCAGGGGAGTGTTAAACCAGGCCCTGGATGTTTTTACCCAGGCTGTGGAGCATGAGCCTGGGCAGGGGAGAATTAACCCAGGCCCTGGATGTTTTTACCCAGGCTGTGGAGCATGAGCCTGGGCAGGGCAGTTAACCCTAACCCTAACCCTGGATGTTTTTACCCAGGCTAGGGAGCATGAGCCTGTGCAGGGCAGTTCACCCTAGCCCTGGAGCTTTTACCCAGGCTGTGGAGCATGAGCCTGGGCAGGGGAGAATTAACCCAGGCCCTGGATGTTTTTACCCAGGCTGTGGAGCATGAGCCTGGGCAGGGGAGAATTAACCCAGGCCCTGGATGTTTTTACCCAGGCTAGGCAGCATGAGCCTGGGCAGGGGAGTGTGGGTCAGGGCCCTGGAGCTTTCACCCAGGCTGTGGAGCGTGAGCCTGGGCAGGGGAGAATTAACCCAGGCCCTGGAGCTTTCATTCAGGCTGTGGAGCGTGAGCCTGGGCTGGGGAGAAATGACCCAGGCCCTGGAGCTTTGACCCAGGCCCTGGATATTTTTTTACCCAGGGTGGGGAGCATGAGCCTGGGCAGGGGAGTGTGGGTCAGGGCCCTGGAGCTTTCACCCAGGCTGTGGAGCGTGAGCCTGGGCAGGGGAGTATTGACCCAGGCCCTGGAGCTTTTATTCAGGCTGTGGAGCGTGAGCCTGGGCTGTGGAGAATTGACCCAGGCCCCTATATGTTTTAACCAGGATAGGGAGCATAAGGCTGGGCTGGGGAGAATTAACCCAGGCCCTGGATGTTTTTACCCAGGCTGCGGAGCATGAGCCTGGGCAGGGGAGAATTGACCCAGACACTGGAGCTCTTAATCAGCCCAGGAGCATGAGCAAGGGGCCCCTGGAGCTTTTGCCGAGGTCACAGTCTTAGGCCCCATAGCCGGGCTGCGGTGCCCGGGATTTGAGCGCTTTAGCCGGCCCGCCCTAAGCCTAAAGCTGGGGCGTGTGGAACTTCATCCACGGAGTACCAGGACCACGAGAAAGAGGGAAAAAAAAAAAAAAAAAAAAAAAAAAAATTAACCGGGGAAGAGTCAAGGGCTGCGAACTGCAATAGGTGGAGCGAAACTCCACTCTTCCTCGGTGCGAACCGGTTTTACCCGGTTCGGCCGACTACCCTTCGCACAATAACAGAAACCCAGGTTTTGAAAAGCGTGAGCTCCAGCAGAGGGGGAATGCTGACACGTGAATGCAGCCAGGGGATGCTTTGGGCGGGTTAACCCAGGCACTAGGGCAGCCCTTCGGGGACATGGAGGTCCATAGGAGGGGCTCATCCTGGGCTGCGGAGCCCAGCCAAGAGGTGCCTCGGGCGGGTTGGGCGAGGGCCACGGGGGCCCCTGGAGGGTCATGGAGGAAAATTTCAGGGGGTCATCCCGGGCTGCGGAGCCCAGGCAGGGGGTGCCTCGGGCGGGTTGGGCGAGGGCCACGTGGGCCCCTGGAGGGTCATGGAGGAAAATTTCAGGGGGTCATCCCGGGCTGCGGAGCCCAGGCAGGGGGTGCCTCGGGCGGGTCGGGCGAGGGCCCCGGGGGCCCCTGGAGGGTCATGGAGGACGATTTCAGGGGGTCATCCCGGGCTGCGGAGCCCAGGCAGGGGGTG
>NW_027125255.1:55000-57500 GCF_033026475.1 Channa argus | reverse complement strand
TTACCCAGGCTGTGGAGCATGAGCCTGGGCAGGGGAGAATTAACCCAGGCCCTGGATGTTTTTACCCAGGCTGTGGAGCATGAGCCTGGGCAGGGGAGTGTTAAACCAGGCCCTGGATGTTTTTACCCAGGCTGTGGAGCATGAGCCTGGGCAGGGGAGAATTAACCCAGGCCCTGGATGTTTTTACCCAGGCTGTGGAGCATGAGCCTGGGCAGGGGAGAATTAACCCTAACCCTAACCCTGGATGTTTTTACCCAGGCTGTGGAGCATGAGCCTGGGCAGGGGAGAATTAACCCAGGCCCTGGATGTTTTTACCCAGGCTGTGGAGCATGAGCCTGGGCAGGGGAGAATTAACCCAGGCCCTGGATGTTTTTACCCAGGCTGTGGAGCATGAGCCTGGGCAGGGGAGAATTAACCCAGGCCCTGGATGTTTTTACCCAGGCTGGGGAGCATAAGGCTGGGCAGGGGAGTGTTAAACCAGGCCCTGGATGTTTTTACCCAGGCTGTGGAGCATGACCCTGGGCAGGGGAGAATTAACCCAGGCCCTGGATGTTTTTACCCAGGCTAGAGAGCATAAGGCTGGGCAGGGGAGTGTTAAACCAGGCCCTGGATGTTTTTACCCAGGCTGTGGAGCATGAGCCTGGGCAGGGGAGAATTAACCCAGGCCCTGGATGTTTTTACCCAGGCTGTGGAGCGTGAGCCTAGGCAGGGGAGAATTAACCCTAACCCTAACCCTGGACGTTTTTACCCAGGCTAGGGAGCATGAGCCTGGGCAGGGCAGTTAACCCCAACCCTAACCCTGGATGTTTTTACCCAGGCTAGGGAGCATAAGGCTGGGCAGGGGAGTGTTAAACCAGGCCCTGGATGTTTTTACCCAGGCTGTGGAGCATGAGCCTGGGCAGGGGAGAATTAACCCAGGCCCTGGATGTTTTTACCCAGGCTAGGGAGCATGAGCCTGGGCAGGGGAGAATTAACCCTAACCCTAACCCTGGATGTTTTTACCCAGGCTGTGGAGCATGAGCCTGGGCAGGGGAGAATTAACCCAGACCCTGGATGTTTTTACCCAGGCTGTGGAGCATGAGCCTGGGCAGGGGAGAATTAACCCAGGCCCTGGATGTTTTTACCCAGGCTAGGCAGCATGATTCTGGGCAGGGGAGTGTGGGTCAGGGCCCTGGAGCTTTCACCCAGGCTGTGGAGCGTGAGCCTGGGCAGGGGAGAATTAAACCAGGCCCTGGAGCTTTCATTCAGGCTGTGGAGCGTGA
Organism: Channa argus; assembly: GCF_033026475.1. NCBI lineage: Eukaryota > Metazoa > Chordata > Actinopteri > Anabantiformes > Channidae > Channa > Channa argus. The sequence continues at coordinate 56,238 of NW_027125255.1, read as the reverse complement.
GCCTGGGCTGGGGAGAAATGACCCAGGCCCTGGAGCTTTGACCCAGGCCCTGGATATTTTTTTTTACCCAGGGTGGGGAGCATGAGCCTGGGCAGGGGAGTGTGGGTCAGGGCCCTGGAGCTTTCACCCAGGCTGTGGAGCGTGAGCCTGGGCAGGGGAGAATTAACCCAGGCCCTGGATGTTTTTACCCAGGCTGTGGAGCATGAGCCTGGGCAGGGGAGAATTAACCCAGGCCCTGGATGTTTTTACCCAGGCTAGGGAGCATAAGGCTGGGCAGGGGAGTGTTAAACCAGGCCCTGGATGTTTTTACCCAGGCTGTGGAGCATGAGCCTGGGCAGGGGAGAATTAACCCAGACCCTGGATGTTTTTACCCAGGCTGTGGAGCATGAGCCTGGGCAGGGGAGTGTTAAACCAGGCCCTGGATGTTTTTACCCAGGCTGTGGAGCATGAGCCTGGGCAGGGGAGAATTAACCCAGGCCCTGGATGTTTTTACCCAGGCTGTGGAGCATGAGCCTGGGCAGGGGAGAATTAACCCTAACCCTAACCCTGGATGTTTTTACCCAGGCTGTGGAGCATGAGCCTGGGCAGGGGAGAATTGACCCAGGCCCTGGATGTTTTACCCAGGATGGGGAGCATAAGGCTGGGCAGGGGAGTGTTAAACCAGGCCCTGGATGTTTTTACCCAGGCTGTGGAGCATGAGCCTGGGCAGGGGAGAATTAACCCAGGCCCTGGATGTTTTTACCCAGGCTAGGGAGCATAAGGCTGGGCAGGGGAGTGTTAAACCAGGCCCTGGATGTTTTTACCCAGGCTGTGGAGCATGAGCCTGGGCAGGGGAGAATTAACCCAGGCCCTGGATGTTTTTACCCAGGCTGTGGAGCATGAGCCTGGGCAGGGCAGTTAACCCTAACCCTAACCCTGGATGTTTTTACCCAGGCTAGGGAGCATGAGCCTGTGCAGGGCAGTTCACCCTAGCCCTGGAGCTTTTACCCAGGCTGTGGAGCATGAGCCTGGGCAGGGGAGAATTAACCCAGGCCCTGGATGTTTTTACCCAGGCTGTGGAGCATGAGCCTGGGCAGGGGAGAATTAACCCAGGCCCTGGATGTTTTTACCCAGGCTAGGCAGCATGAGCCTGGGCAGGGGAGTGTGGGTCAGGGCCCTGGAGCTTTCACCCAGGCTGTGGAGCGTGAGCCTGGGCAGGGGAGAATTAACCCAGGCCCTGGAGCTTTCATTCAGGCTGT
>NW_027125255.1:40000-42500 GCF_033026475.1 Channa argus | reverse complement strand
CAGGCCCTGGATGTTTTTACCCAGGCTGTGGAGCATGAGCCTGGGCAGGGGAGAATTAACCCAGACCCTGGATGTTTTTACCCAGGCTGTGGAGCATGAGCCTGGGCAGGGGAGTGTTAAACCAGGCCCTGGATGTTTTTACCCAGGCTGTGGAGCATGAGCCTGGGCAGGGGAGAATTAACCCAGGCCCTGGATGTTTTTACCCAGGCTGTGGAGCATGAGCCTGGGCAGGGGAGAATTAACCCTAACCCTAACCCTGGATGTTTTTACCCAGGCTGTGGAGCATGAGCCTGGGCAGGGGAGAATTGACCCAGGCCCTGGATGTTTTACCCAGGATGGGGAGCATAAGGCTGGGCAGGGGAGTGTTAAACCAGGCCCTGGATGTTTTTACCCAGGCTGTGGAGCATGAGCCTGGGCAGGGGAGAATTAACCCAGGCCCTGGATGTTTTTACCCAGGCTAGGGAGCATAAGGCTGGGCAGGGGAGTGTTAAACCAGGCCCTGGATGTTTTTACCCAGGCTGTGGAGCATGAGCCTGGGCAGGGGAGAATTAACCCAGGCCCTGGATGTTTTTACCCAGGCTGTGGAGCATGAGCCTGGGCAGGGCAGTTAACCCTAACCCTAACCCTGGATGTTTTTACCCAGGCTAGGGAGCATGAGCCTGTGCAGGGCAGTTCACCCTAGCCCTGGAGCTTTTACCCAGGCTGTGGAGCATGAGCCTGGGCAGGGGAGAATTAACCCAGGCCCTGGATGTTTTTACCCAGGCTGTGGAGCATGAGCCTGGGCAGGGGAGAATTAACCCAGGCCCTGGATGTTTTTACCCAGGCTAGGCAGCATGAGCCTGGGCAGGGGAGTGTGGGTCAGGGCCCTGGAGCTTTCACCCAGGCTGTGGAGCGTGAGCCTGGGCAGGGGAGAATTAACCCAGGCCCTGGAGCTTTCATTCAGGCTGTGGAGCGTGAGCCTGGGCTGGGGAGAAATGACCCAGGCCCTGGAGCTTTGACCCAGGCCCTGGATATTTTTTTACCCAGGGTGGGGAGCATGAGCCTGGGCAGGGGAGTGTGGGTCAGGGCCCTGGAGCTTTCACCCAGGCTGTGGAGCGTGAGCCTGGGCAGGGGAGTATTGACCCAGGCCCTGGAGCTTTTATTCAGGCTGTGGAGCGTGAGCCTGGGCTGTGGAGAATTGACCCAGGCCCCTATATGTTTTAACCAGGATAGGGAGCATAAGGCTGGGCTGGGGAGAATTAACCCAGGCCCTGGATGTTTTTACCCAGGCTGCGGAGCATGAGCCTGGGCAGGGGAGAATTGACCCAGACACTGGAGCTCTTAATCAGCCCAGGAGCATGAGGAAGGGGCCCCTGGAGCTTTTGCCGAGGTCACAGTCTTAGGCCCCATAGCCGGGCTGCGGTGCCCGGGATTTGAGCGCTTTAGCCGGCCCGCCCTAAGCCTAAAGCTGGGGCGTGTGGAACTTCATCCACGGAGTACCAGGACCACGAGAAAGAGGGAGGAAAAAAAAAAAAAAAAAAAAAAAAAAAAACTAACCGGGGAAGAGTCAAGGGCTGCGAACTGCAATAGGTGGAGCGAAACTCCACTCTTCCTCGGTGCGAACCGGTTTTACCCGGTTCGGCCGACTACCCTTCGCACAATAACAGAAACCCAGGTTTTGAAAAGCGTGAGCTCCAGCAGAGGGGGAATGCTGACACGTGAATGCAGCCAGGGGATGCTTTGGGCGGGTTAACCCAGGCACTAGGGCAGCCCTTCGGGGACATGGAGGTCCATAGGAGGGGCTCATCCTGGGCTGCGGAGCCCAGCCAAGAGGTGCCTCGGGCGGGTTGGGCGAGGGCCACGGGGGCCCCTGGAGGGTCATGGAGGAAAATTTCAGGGGGTCATCCCGGGCTGCGGAGCCCAGGCAGGGGGTGCCTCGGGCGGGTCGGGCGAGGGCCACGTGGGCCCCTGGAGGGTCATGGAGGAAAATTTCAGGGGGTCATCCCGGGCTGCGGAGCCCAGGCAGGGGGTGCCTCGGGCGGGTCGGGCGAGGGCCCCGGGGGCCCCTGGAGGGTCATGGAGGACGATTTCAGGGGGTCATCCCGGGCTGCGGAGCCCAGGCAGGGGGTGCCTCGGGCGGGTCGGGCGAGGGCCCCGGGGGCCCCTGGAGGGTCATGGAGGACGATTTCAGGGGGTCATCCCGGGCTGCGGAGCCCAGGCAGGGGGTGCCTCGGGCGGGTCGGGCGGGGGCCCCGGGGGCCCCTGGAGGGTCATGGAGGACGATTTCAGGGGGTCATGCGGGGACGCCCAGGCCCGCCAGGGGGTGCCTCGGGCGGGTCGGGCGAGGGCCCCGGGGGCCCCTGGAGGGTCATGGAGGACGATTTCAGGGGGTCATCCCGGGCTGCGGAGCCCAGGCAGGGGGTGCCTCGGGCGGGTCGGGCGGGGGCCCCGGGGGCCCCTGGAGGGTCATGGAGGACGATTTCAGGGGGTCATGCGGGGACGCCCAGGCCCGCCAGGGGGT
>NW_027125255.1:27500-30000 GCF_033026475.1 Channa argus | reverse complement strand
TCACCCTAGCCCTGGAGCTTTTACCCAGGCTGTGGAGCATGAGCCTGGGCAGGGGAGAATTAACCCAGGCCCTGGATGTTTTTACCCAGGCTGTGGAGCATGAGCCTGGGCAGGGGAGAGTTAACCCAGGCCCTGGATGTTTTTACCCAGGCTGTGGAGCATGAGCCTGGGCAGGGGAGAATTAACCCAGGCCCTGGATGTTTTTACCCAGGCTGTGGAGCATGAGCCTGGGCAGGGGAGAATTAACCCAGGCCCTGGATGTTTTTACCCAGGCTGTGGAGCATGAGCCTGGGCAGGGGAGTGTTAAACCAGGCCCTGGATGTTTTTACCCAGGCTGTGGAGCATGAGCCTGGGCAGGGGAGAATTAACCCAGGCCCTGGATGTTTTTACCCAGGCTGTGGAGCATGAGCCTGGGCAGGGGAGAATTAACCCTAACCCTAACCCTGGATGTTTTTACCCAGGCTGTGGAGCATGAGCCTGGGCAGGGGAGAATTAACCCAGGCCCTGGATGTTTTTACCCAGGCTGTGGAGCATGAGCCTGGGCAGGGGAGAATTAACCCAGGCCCTGGATGTTTTTACCCAGGCTGTGGAGCATGAGCCTGGGCAGGGGAGAATTAACCCAGGCCCTGGATGTTTTTACCCAGGCTGGGGAGCATAAGGCTGGGCAGGGGAGTGTTAAACCAGGCCCTGGATGTTTTTACCCAGGCTGTGGAGCATGACCCTGGGCAGGGGAGAATTAACCCAGGCCCTGGATGTTTTTACCCAGGCTAGGGAGCATAAGGCTGGGCAGGGGAGTGTTAAACCAGGCCCTGGATGTTTTTACCCAGGCTGTGGAGCATGAGCCTGGGCAGGGGAGAATTAACCCAGGCCCTGGATGTTTTTACCCAGGCTGTGGAGCGTGAGCCTAGGCAGGGGAGAATTAACCCTAACCCTAACCCTGGACGTTTTTACCCAGGCTAGGGAGCATGAGCCTGGGCAGGGCAGTTAACCCCAACCCTAACCCTGGATGTTTTTACCCAGGCTAGGGAGCATAAGGCTGGGCAGGGGAGTGTTAAACCAGGCCCTGGATGTTTTTACCCAGGCTGTGGAGCATGAGCCTGGGCAGGGGAGAATTAACCCAGGCCCTGGATGTTTTTACCCAGGCTAGGGAGCATGAGCCTGGGCAGGGGAGAATTAACCCTAACCCTAACCCTGGATGTTTTTACCCAGGCTGTGGAGCATGAGCCTGGGCAGGGGAGAATTAACCCAGACCCTGGATGTTTTTACCCAGGCTGTGGAGCATGAGCCTGGGCAGGGGAGAATTAACCCAGGCCCTGGATGTTTTTACCCAGGCTAGGCAGCATGATTCTGGGCAGGGGAGTGTGGGTCAGGGCCCTGGAGCTTTCACCCAGGCTGTGGAGCGTGAGCCTGGGCAGGGGAGAATTAAACCAGGCCCTGGAGCTTTCATTCAGGCTGTGGAGCGTGAGCCTGGGCTGGGGAGAAATGACCCAGGCCCTGGAGCTTTGACCCAGGCCCTGGATATTTTTTTTTACCCAGGGTGGGGAGCATGAGCCTGGGCAGGGGAGTGTGGGTCAGGGCCCTGGAGCTTTCACCCAGGCTGTGGAGCGTGAGCCTGGGCAGGGGAGAATTAACCCAGGCCCTGGATGTTTTTACCCAGGCTGTGGAGCATGAGCCTGGGCAGGGGAGAATTAACCCAGGCCCTGGATGTTTTTACCCAGGCTAGGGAGCATAAGGCTGGGCAGGGGAGTGTTAAACCAGGCCCTGGATGTTTTTACCCAGGCTGTGGAGCATGAGCCTGGGCAGGGGAGAATTAACCCAGACCCTGGATGTTTTTACCCAGGCTGTGGAGCATGAGCCTGGGCAGGGGAGTGTTAAACCAGGCCCTGGATGTTTTTACCCAGGCTGTGGAGCATGAGCCTGGGCAGGGGAGAATTAACCCAGGCCCTGGATGTTTTTACCCAGGCTGTGGAGCATGAGCCTGGGCAGGGGAGAATTAACCCTAACCCTAACCCTGGATGTTTTTACCCAGGCTGTGGAGCATGAGCCTGGGCAGGGGAGAATTGACCCAGGCCCTGGATGTTTTACCCAGGATGGGGAGCATAAGGCTGGGCAGGGGAGTGTTAAACCAGGCCCTGGATGTTTTTACCCAGGCTGTGGAGCATGAGCCTGGGCAGGGGAGAATTAACCCAGGCCCTGGATGTTTTTACCCAGGCTAGGGAGCATAAGGCTGGGCAGGGGAGTGTTAAACCAGGCCCTGGATGTTTTTACCCAGGCTGTGGAGCATGAGCCTGGGCAGGGGAGAATTAACCCAGGCCCTGGATGTTTTTACCCAGGCTGTGGAGCATGAGCCTGGGCAGGGCAGTTAACCCTAACCCTAACCCTGGATGTTTTTACCCAGGCTAGGGAGCATGAGCCTGTGCAGGGCAGTTCACCCTAGCCCTGGAGCTTTTACCCAGGCTGTGGAGCATGAGCCTGGGCAGGGGAGAATTAACCCAGGCCC
>NW_027125255.1:0-5000 GCF_033026475.1 Channa argus | reverse complement strand
TGTGGAGCATGAGCCTGGGCAGGGGAGAATTAACCCAGGCCCTGGATGTTTTTACCCAGGCTGTGGAGCGTGAGCCTAGGCAGGGGAGAATTAACCCTAACCCTAACCCTGGACGTTTTTACCCAGGCTAGGGAGCTTGAGCCTGGCAGGGCAGTTAACCCCAACCCTAACCCTGGATGTTTTTTACCCAGGCTAGGGAGCATAAGGCTGGGCCAGGGGAGTGTTAAACCAGGCCCTGGATGTTTTTACCCAGGCTGTGGAGCATGAGCCTGGGCAGGGGAGAATTAACCCAGGCCCTGGATGTTTTTACCCAGCTAGGGAGCATGAGCCTGGGCAGGGGAGAATTAACCCTAACCCTAACCCTGGATGTTTTTACCCAGGCTGTGGAGCATGAGCCTGGGCAGGGGAGAATAACCCAGACCCTGGATGTTTTTACCCAGGCTGTGGAGCATGAGCCTGGGCAGGGGAGAATTAACCCAGGCCCTGGATGTTTTTACCCAGGCTAGGCAGCATGATTCTGGGCAGGGGAGTGTGGGTCAGGGCCCTGGAGCTTTCACCCAGGCTGTGGAGCGTGAGCCTGGGCAGGGGAGAATTAACCAGGCCCTGGAGCTTTCATTCAGGCTGTGGAGCGTGAGCCTGGGCTGGGAGAAATGACCCAGGCCCTGGAGCTTTGACCCAGGCCCTGGATATTTTTTTTTACCCAGGGTGGGGAGCATGAGCCTGGGCAGGGGAGTGTGGGTCAGGGCCCTGGAGCTTTCACCCAGGCTGTGGAGCGTGAGCCTGGGCAGGGGAGAATTAACCCAGGCCCTGGATGTTTTTACCCAGGCTGTGGAGCATGAGCCTGGGCAGGGGAGAATTAACCCAGGCCCTGGATGTTTTTACCCAGGCTAGGGAGCATAAGCTGGGCAGGGGAGTGTTAAACCAGGCCCTGGATGTTTTTACCCAGGCTGTGGAGCATGAGCCTGGGCAGGGGAGAATTAACCCAGACCCTGGATGTTTTTTTACCCAGGCTGTGGAGCATGAGCCTGGGCAGGGGAGTGTTAAACCAGGCCCTGGATGTTTTACCCAGGCTGTGGAGCATGAGCCTGGGCAGGGAGAATTAACCCAGGCCCTGGATGTTTTTACCCAGGCTGTGGAGCATGAGCCTGGGCAGGGGAGAATTAACCCTAACCCTAACCCTGGATGTTTTACCCAGGCTGTGGAGCATGAGCCTGGGCAGGGGAGAATTGACCCAGGCCCTGGATGTTTTACCCAGGATGGGGAGCATAAGCTGGGCAGGGGAGTGGTTAAACCAGGCCCTGGATGTTTTTACCCAGGCTGTGGAGCATGAGCCTGGGCAGGGGAGAATTAACCCAGGCCCTGGATGTTTTTACCCAGGCTAGGGAGCATAAGGCTGGGCAGGGGAGTGTTAAACCAGGCCCTGGATGTTTTTACCCAGGCTGTGGAGCATGAGCCTGGGCAGGGGAGAATTAACCCAGGCCCTGGATGTTTTTACCCAGGCTGTGGAGCATGAGCCTGGGCAGGGCAGTTAACCCTAACCCTAACCCTGGATGTTTTTACCCAGGCTAGGGAGCATGAGCCTGTGCAGGGCAGTTCACCCTAGCCCTGGAGCTTTTACCCAGGCTGTGGAGCATGAGCCTGGGCAGGGGAGAATTAACCCAGGCCCTGGATGTTTTTACCCAGGCTGTGGAGCATGAGCCTGGGCAGGGGAGAATTAACCCAGGCCCTGGATGTTTTTACCCAGGCTAGGCAGCATGAGCCTGGGCAGGGGAGTGTGGGTCAGGGCCCTGGAGCTTTCACCCAGGCTGTGGAGCGTGAGCCTGGGCAGGGGAGAATTAACCCAGGCCCTGGAGCTTTCATTCAGGCTGTGGAGCGTGAGCCTGGGCTGGGGAGAAATGACCCAGGCCCTGGAGCTTTGACCCAGGCCCTGGATATTTTTTTACCCAGGGTGGGGAGCATGAGCCTGGGCAGGGGAGTGTGGGTCAGGGCCCTGGAGCTTTCACCCAGGCTGTGGAGCGTGAGCCTGGGCAGGGGAGTATTGACCCAGGCCCTGGAGCTTTTATTCAGGCTGTGGAGCGTGAGCCTGGGCTGTGGAGAATTGACCCAGGCCCCTATATGTTTTAACCAGGATAGGGAGCATAAGGCTGGGCTGGGGAGAATTAACCCAGGCCCTGGATGTTTTTACCCAGGCTGCGGAGCATGAGCCTGGGCAGGGGAGAATTGACCCAGACACTGGAGCTCTTAATCAGCCCAGGAGCATGAGCAAGGGGCCCCTGGAGCTTTTGCCGAGGTCACAGTCTTAGGCCCCATAGCCGGGCTGCGGTGCCCGGGATTTGAGCGCTTTAGCCGGCCCGCCCTAAGCCTAAAGCTGGGCGTGTGGACTTCATCCACGGAGTACCAGGACCACGAGAAAGAGGGAAAAAAAAAAAAAAAAAAAAAAAAAAAAAAAAAATTAACCGGGGAAGAGTCAAGGGCTGCGAACTGCAATAGGTGGAGCGAAACTCCACTCTTCCTCGGTGCGAACCGGTTTTTACCCGGTTCGGCCGACTACCCTTCGCACAATAACAGAAACCCAGTTTTGAAAAGCGTGAGCTCCAGCAGAGGGGGAATGCTGACACGTGAATGCAGCCAGGGGATGCTTTGGGCGGGTTAACCCAGGCACTAGGGCAGCCCTTCGGGGACATGGAGGTCCATAGGAGGGGCTCATCCTGGGCTGCGGAGCCCAGCCAAGAGGTGCCTCGGGCGGGTTTGGGCGAGGGCCACGGGGGCCCCTGGAGGGTCATGGAGGAAAATTTCAGGGGTCATCCCGGGCTGCGGAGCCCAGGCAGGGGTGCCTCGGGCGGGTTGGGCGAGGGCCACGTGGGCCCCTGGAGGGTCATGGAGGAAAATTTCAGGGGGTCATCCCGGGCTGCGGAGCCCAGGCAGGGGGGTGCCTCGGCGGGTCGGGCGAGGGCCCCGGGGGCCCTGGAGGGTCATGGAGGACGATTTCAGGGGGTCATCCCGGGCTGCGGAGCCCAGGCAGGGGGTGCCTCGGGCGGGTCGGGCGAGGGCCCCGGGGGCCCCTGGAGGGTCATGGAGGACGATTTCAGGGGGTCATCCCGGGCTGCGGAGCCCAGGCAGGGGGTGCCTCGGGCGGGTCGGGCGGGGGCCCCGGGGGCCCCTGGAGGGTCATGGAGGACGATTTCAGGGGTCATGCGGGGACGCCCAGGCCCGCCAGGGGGTGCCTCGGGCGGGTTGGGCGAGGGCCCCGGGGGCCCTGGAGGGTCATGGAGGACGATTTCAGGGGGTCATGCGGGGACGCCCAGGCCCCGCCGGGGGGTGCCTCGGGCGGGTCGGGCGAGGGCCACGGGGGCGTCCTGGAGGTGAGTGTTTCAGCCAGGGTACCAGGGGCACGAGCCTGCCTTGGCTGGAGTACCAGGGGCACGAGTCCTGCCTTTGCCGGAGTACCAGGACCACGAGTCTGCCTTTGCCGGAGTACCAGGACCACGAGATGTGAAAAAATGACAAAGTGTTTTAGCCGAGGAAGAGTAAGTCAGCGAACTAGCATAGGTGGAGCGCAATTTCTCTCTTCCTCGGTGCGCACCGGTTTTACCCGGTTTGGCTGACTACCCTTCGCACGATTTCAGAAACCCAGTTTTCGGAAACAGAGGCCTCCAGAGAGGAGGTCAGGGCGCACCCCAGATGCGTTGCCCGGCTCACGGGGTGCCCCAAACGGGCCTTTTCACAGGTGTCAGCTGGCCCTTTTCCTCCGTTTTTCACGTCTTTTGTCGTTCATGCGGCGGCGCGTGAAACACCACCTCACTGACCGATTGGCACACCAGACCCGCCATCGGAGGGCCCCCGCCGGCCGGCCAAGCGCCGGTGTTCGGGCGGGCGGTTCCTCCGGCCCGCGGGTCGGCCTCTACGTCCGGGAGGGCCCTGCGCAGGGGGTAAGAGAGTCCCCACGGCTCCCTCCCCGCGTTCCTCCCGGGCCGACCGATAGGAAGCGAGACCGAGACGCCCCGTCTGCCCCAGCCGTCCTCCCACGGAGCCCGTGGCGTGGTCGAGGCTCCCCCGCCGCCAGGTGCCAGGGACGCCCGTCCGCAGCCCGCCGCGGTCCCTCCGGCAAACACAGCGTTTCTCGAACCCTCGGCTCAGTGGCTCCGACGCCGCAAACGAGCCTCGGGGGCCGGAGCGCCCTGCCCAGCGGGGTCCGGCCCCCCTCCGCACAGTCCCAAGCGCGGCGAGTCCGTCCGGGATCGCCGCCGCTCTCCGGGGGGCTACCTGGTTGATCCTGCCAGTAGCATATGCTTGTCTCAAAGATTAAGCCATGCAAGTCTAAGTACACACGGCCGGTACAGTGAAACTGCGAATGGCTCATTAAATCAGTTTATGGTTCCTTTGATCGCTCTCACGTTACTTGGATAACTGTGGCAATTCTAGAGCTAATACATGCCAACGAGCGCTGACCTTCGGGGATGCGTGCATTTATCAGACCCAAAACCCATGCGGGGTTGCCCCTCGGGGTGCCCCGGCCGCTTTGGTGACTCTAGATAACCTCGAGCCGATCGCTGGCCCTCGTGGCGGCGACGTCTCATTCGAATGTCTGCCCTATCAACTTTCGATGGTACTTTCTGTGCCTACCATGGTGACCACGGGTAACGGGGAATCAGGGTTCGATTCCGGAGAGGGAGCCTGAGAAACGGCTACCACATCCAAGGAAGGCAGCAGGCGCGCAAATTACCACTCCCGACTCGGGGAGGTAGTGACGAAAAATAACAATACAGGACTCTTTCGAGGCCCTGTAATTGGAATGAGTACACTTTAAATCCTTTAACGAGGATCCATTGGAGGGCAAGTCTGTGCCAGCAGCCGCGGTAATTCCAGCTCCAATAGCGTATCTTAAAGTTGCTGCAGTTAAAAAGCTCGTAGTTGGATCTCGGGATCGAGCTGACGGTCCGCCGCGAGGCGAGCTACCGTCTGTCCCAGCCCCTGCCTCTCGGCGCCCCCTCGATGCTCTT